>NC_134415.1:132259694-132267549 GCF_030867145.1 Opisthocomus hoazin
GCTCATCATCTCCCTAAACAGTTCCAGAAACGACAGCAGAAGCAGGCATTTCCAGGGAGGCAGGATGCCAAATACCAGAGGCACAACACTCCATCTGTTGCTGTGGGTGGTCCGGTCGCCTCCTCTTCATCTCCACAGCAAGTTTGATGGTAGAGCCGAGAGCTCTCGGCTGATTCCTTTGGCAGCTGCCTCTCCTCCCCCCCCTTGCAGACTGGCTTTCTTTTCCCAGGCTGCGTGAAGTGGAACAGCGGCGCAATGAGTCCTACCAGTTACTGGGAAAGATCTGCTCGATCTGCTTCATCGTTTTCCCCTTTCCTTCTTTAATTAGGAAAGCACCAAGAGACGAAATGATCTCCTTTCTGCTGCTAGGAGTAGCGAGCGCGTGATTGCGGTAGTACGGTAACGGCCCTCCTGGATTTTTTTTCATTCCCACGGTGTTGCTGTGGCATCCACATTTGCTCTCCGTCCGTCTGCTTTTTTCTCCGGAGGTGCAGGCAGAAGCCGTGACAAAGCAAACCTCCCTCTGCGGGGGTCTGCAGCCGCCAGAGCTGCCTTCCTCCAACTCCTGGCTCCGGCAGAAGCTGGTGTAATTAGTCAAGGGCTCACTCATGCCTTGGACCTGAACGACTGCTTCGTCAGCGGACGGGCTTCGTCAGGACCTGTTGATACTGCCCAGAGTGAAATCTCGTTTTTTCTAGGTTTTGAACACCTGACAGCATCCCAAATACGTGTTCCAGTGACCAGGGGCTGTATAAAACTGGTCAGGGCTGGGCTGAGGACTTGTGCAGCATCTGCATCACAACAGCTTGGTGCCGGTGGTGATGATCCCCAGAAGCAAAAAAATCTATAGGCAATGCCTGCGGCACACTTATTTTATGGGGTTTTTTTAACAAAAAACAGCTAAATTATTATTTGCTAACTTTTGCCTATCAGTTAAATTCTTATCAGACGTCACGGTGGGAGAGCAGAGGAGAAGGGAGTGAAGATCTCGGTGCTGTTCCACCTCTCACTGCCGTGACCTGGGAGCAGGCAGGAATGCCGACATCTCCTCTTTCCTCCCAGGGCACAAGTCTTCCGCGAGCTCCTCGGCCGGTGCGGGGAGGTCTGGAGAAGGAAACCTTTGCAGGACGGAATCCCAGTCATCTTGATGGTATCGTCTTAAGGGGAGAGAAGTTTCCTCCGTAGGTGATCTCTTGATCTTCTGCTTGGCCAGAGGAAGAATGCAGTAATGCAGTATTAGAAAAAATGCCATGCTGGTGTTCTGGTTGAAATCATAGAATCACAGAATCACAGAATCATGACGGTTGGAAAAGACCTCTGAGATCATCAAGTCCAACTGTCAACCCATCAATACCATGCCTGCTAAACCATGTCCCCAAGTGCCACATCCACACGGTCTTTGAACCCCTCCAGGGATGGGGACTCCCCCACTGCCCTGGGCAGCCTGTTAATAAAAAAATCTTTAAAAAAATAAAATATAAAATAAAAAAAAATCAAGTACAGATGCCACCATCTAACTAGAAAACCAATGCTGCTGTTCATGATCTTGAAAGACAAAAGAACTGTCCCTCAGGGTTTCTCGGAGGCAGGCACGATCCAGCGCTGCCAGCAGAGAGGTGGAACGTCCCTCTCCTGACAACCGCAGCGGTGGCTTGCTCCGCTCAACTGCTGGAAAAACTCTCGCAAGAAAAAAGCGGCCGACAGACTCCATAATAAGTTTCCTGGAATGATCCTTCCGGAAAGGCAATCTGCACAATTAGTGCTGTTTCATATTAATCATGCAAAATCAGGAAAATTCAAAGCAAGCGGAGAACACAGGAAACAGGACAAAATTTCTGTGTTTTCACATAATAAAATAATTGAATGCCACCAGCCAGGAGGGCTTCGGGTGCCTTCTGCACGGAGATGTCCAGACACGCTCGTTAGCATCGTTCCTCTGTTTCATGGCGGGGGACAGGCTGGCGTTTTACAGCCTTTCACTCCCAAAAGCAGCGGCGGGCAGGGCGGTGGCCGTGCTCCGCTGTCACACGCGGTGACAGGGCTCGGGATGTCCGGAGACCTGGACCAAGCAGCTTTGGTTGTGGAAGAGGTGCAGAGGAGTCCCCTAAGTCACAGGTCATAGAATCATAGAATCGTAGGTTGGAAAAGACCTCTAAGATCATCGAGCCCAACCATCTATCCAACACCACCATTCCTGCTAAACCATGTCCTGAAGAGCCTCAACTACACGATTTTTTTTTTAACACCTCCAGGGCTTGTTGGCCAAAATGTGGATGTGTTGGAGTGGGGCCAGAGGAGGCCACGGAGATGATCCTCCAGAGGGCTGGCGCACCTCTCCTCCGAGGACAGCTGAGGGAGCTGGGGCTGTTCAGCCTGGAGAAGAGAAGGCTCCGGGGTGACCTTAGAGCAGCTGCCAGTGCCTGAAGGGGCTACAGGAAGGATGCAGAGGAGCTTTTCACAAGGGGGTGCAGTGACAGGACAAGGGGGGAACGGCTCTGAACTAACAGAGGGCAGATTGAGATGAGATATTGGGAAGAAATTCTTCCCCAGGAGGGTGGTGAGGCCCTGGCCCAGGCTGCCCAGAGGAAGCTGTGGCTGCCCCCTCCCTGGCAGTGCTCAAGGCCAGGTTGGATGTAGCTCTGAGCAACGTGGTCTGGTGGAAGATGTCCCTGCTGATGGCAGGGGGGTTGGAACCGGATGATCTTTAAGGTCCCTTCCAACCCAAACCATTCCATGATTCTATAAAGCAGCTGGGGGTTCCATCTCGCCACAACCTGAGAAGCTGCGGCTGCAGACCAGCTGCCGGGGCAGAAAATGTGACCCCGCACCATCAAAGGCTCCGAATAAAACCAAAACAGCGCAGAAAGGTGCCAGAGGAAAGGGGGCTCGCCGAGGACGGGGTGCTCCAAAATCAGGCTGCGGTCGGCGGGACGCTCTGCCACGAGAACGTGGCTAGCTCTGCCGGAGGGACCGGCACGGGCATCCAGAAGAGATGGCCAAGATCGGTGTCTTCCCAGCGTCAAGAGGCCGTAAGCATCGTCCCGGACACGCGGCAGCTCCTGCTGCCCTCGCTCACCTCTGCTGCCGGTCGGAGGGCTCCTCGGCAGCCCGCGGCCCCTCGCTGCTCCCGGCCGTTCTCGCGGGGCCGTGGCAGGCGTCGGCGGGTTCTGACGGGGCGAGCGGGTCCCTCGAGCGGCGGCTCGCAGACCGGGGCTGGGCAGGGCCGCCGGCGAAGCACTGAGCTCCGCCCTGCCGCAACGCAGGGAGCCGGAATCCGGTCATCTTCTGCTCCCCGCAAACCTCAGCGACGCCGATCGCAACGGAGGAGCCGGCAGCGGTAACGGCTCTGCGCAAACGAAAGAGCGTGGACGAGCTGCGCGGCCGCGAGATGAGCGTCTGCCCTTGAGCTGCTGTCACAGAATCACAGAATCCCAGCATGGCAGGGGTTGGCAGGGACCTCTGGGGACCCCCCACCCAACCCCCTGCCCAAGCAGGGTCACCCAGAGCAGGGGGCACAGCACCGCGGCCAGGCGGGGCTGGAATATCTCCAGAGAAGGAGACTCCACAGCCCCTCTGGGCAGCCTGGGCCAGGGCTCCGTCACCCTCAGAGGGAAGAAGTTCTTCCTCGGGTTCAGCTGGAGCTTCCCAGGCTTCAGTTTGTGCCCGTTGCCCCTTGTCCTGTTGCTGGGCACCACTGCAAAGAGTCTGGCCCCGTCCTCCTGACCCCCACCCTGCAGATATTTAGAGGCATTTCGAAGGTCCCCTCTCAGCCTTCTCTTCTCCAGGCTGAACAAGCCCAGCTCCCTCAGCCTCTCCTCGTAGGAGAGATGCTCCAGTCCCCCTCCTCATCCTCGTAGCCCTCTGCTGGGCTCTCTCCAGTAGCTCCTCATCTTTCTTGAACTGGGGAGCCCAGCACTGGACACAGCACTGCAGATGGGGCCTCCCCAGGGCAGAGCAGAGGGGGAGGAGAACCTCCCTCGCCCTGCTGCCCACACTCTTCTTGATGCACCCCAGGATCCCATTGGCCTTCTTGGCACCCAGGGCACGCTGCTGGCTCATGGTCACCCCTGTCGTCCCCTAGTCCTCGTCGAGGAGGTTGGATGGGACAGCTAATTAGCCAAACCGGCGCTCGGGCAGCAGGGAGAGCCGCTTTGCCGGGACCCTGCCGTGTGCCGCCACGTCCAAGCTCTGTCCCGGGCAGGGGGCGGTGGGACGCTGGTGGGGGACCGGCGAGGGCTGCGGGGGCCGAGCGTCGCGGCGCGAGGAGGTTGGGCGGCGGCGGTGCGGCACGTGCGATGCCCGGCTGTTGGTGTGTCTGCTCTGCTCCCAGGTACGAGGAGGAACCTCCGCGACGACCTGCTGGTGGCAGCTGATTCCATCACCAACACCATGTCCTCGCTGGTGAAGGAGCTGCGCTCGGGTAAGAGCTCGTTCCGCGGCAGAGGAGGGAGGGCATGAAGCCACCAGTGGGTGTCAGCTGGGTTTAGATTTATTTTTTTATAAAACCGATTTAAAGCGTAATGCAAGGTTACCTCATGCACCAGTACAGGCTTGGGGTGGACCTGCTGGAGAGCAGCTCTGCGGAGAGGGACCTGGGTGTCCTGGTGGACGACAGGTTAACCATGAGCCAGCAGCGTGCCCTGGGTGCCAAGAAGGCCAAGGGGATCCTGGGGTGCATGAGGAGGAGTGTGGCCAGCAGGACAAGGGAGGTTCTCCTTCCTCCTCTGCTCTGCCCTGGGGGAGGCCCCATCTGCAGTGCTGTGTCCAGTGCTGGGCTCCCCAGTTCAAGAGAGATGAGGAGCTTCTGGAGAGAGTCCAGCGGAGGGCTGCGAGGATGAGGAGGGGACTGGAGCATCTCCACTACGAGGAGAGGCTGAGGGAACTGGGCTTCTTCAGCCTGAAGAAGAGAAGGCTGCGAGGGGACCTTATAAATGCCTACAAATATCTGCAGGGTGGGGGTCAGGAGGATGGGGCCAAGCTCTTTTCAGTGGTGCCCAGTGACAGGACAAGGGGCAATGGGCACAAACTGAGGCACAGGAAGCTCCATCTGAACCCGAGGAAGAACTTCTTCCCTCTGAGGGTGACGGAGCCCTGGCCCAGGCTGCCCAGGGAGGTTGTGGAGTCTCCTTCTCTGGAGATATTCAAGACCTGCCTGGACAAGGTCCTGTGCAGCCTGCTGTAGGTGACCCTGCTTCGGCAGGGGGGTTGGACTAGATGACCCACAGAGGTCCCTTCCAACCCCGACCATTCTGTGATTCTGTGATTCTGTGTTACACGTTCGTTGTTTCAGTGATAAAATGAAAAGTCATTTTCAGAGCTCGCATCGTGGAGAACTCCAGACACCTCCTGGCCAGGCTCTCCGTTGAGTTTATCCCTGGTAGTTCAGGCAGAGCGCTGCGGACACGGGCTGGCTGGCGGGGGTTCACGGAGCAGACTCACCTCGAGCTCCCGCCTGCTGCTCGCACACGCGCCCGCACGTAGAGGAGCACTGAGCGGCTCTCCTGGCCGCTCTCTGGGCAGGATGAGTGCCGCGTCCCAGCCCCGCTGCGGGGAAGCCGGCGCTCCCTGCCATCCCGAGCCGGCGTCGGAAGCCGGGGCAGAGCTCCCGGCCTCTTGCTCGGTGCCGGCGGTGCGCGGGCGGCTGCTCTGCTCCATCCAGCCCATACTTCGCTCAGGAAGGGTGGGTGGGAGGAGTGGTCGGTGAGGTGGGTTGAGAACTGGCTGAAGGGCAGAGCTCAGAGGGTTGGCATCGGCGGCGCTGAGTCTGGTTGGAGGTCGGTAACTGGTGGTGTCCCTCAGGGGTCAGTACTGGGCCCAGTCTTGTTCAACTTCTTCATCAACGACCTGGATGAAGAGTCAGAGCGTACCCTCAGCCAGTTTGCTGATGACACCAAACTGGGAGGAGTGGTGGATACCCCGGCAGGCTGTGCTGCCATTCAGCGTGACCTGGACAGGCTGGAGAGCTGGGCAGAGAGGAACCTGATGAGGTTCAACCAGGGCAAGGGCAGGGTCCTGCACCTGGGGAGGAACAACCCCAGGCACCAGTACAGGCTGGGGCTGAGCTGCTGGAGAGCAGCTCTGTGGAGAGGACTGGGAGTGCTGGGGGACGACAGGGTGACCATGAGCCAGCAGCGTGCCCTGGGTGCCAAGAAGGCCGATGGGATCCTGGGGTGCATGAGGAGGAGTGTGGGCAGCAGGGCGAGGGAGGTTCTCCTCCCCCTCTGCTCTGCCCTGGGGAGGCCCCATCTGCAGTGCTGGGTCCAATGCTGGGCTCCCCAGTTCAAGAGAGATGAGGAGCTGCTGGAGAGAGTCCAGCGCAGGGCTACGAGGATGAGGAGGGGACTGGAGCATCTCTCCTGCGAGGAGAGGCTGAGGGAGCTGGGCTTGTTCAGCCTGGAGAAGAGAAGGCTGCGAGGGGACCTTCGAAATGCCTCTAAATATCTGCAGGGTGGGGGTCAGGAGGATGGGGCCAGACTCTCTCCAGTGGTGCCCAGTGACAGGACAAGGGGCAACGGGCACAAACTGAAGCCTGGGAAGCTCCCAGCTGAACCCGAGGAAGAACTTCTTCCCTCTGAGGGTGCCGGAGCCCTGGCCCAGGGCTGCCCAGAGGGGCTGGGGAGTCTCCTTCTCTGGAGATATTCCAGCCCCGCCTGGCCGCGGTGCTGTGCCCCCTGCTCTGGGTGACCCTGCTTGGGCAGGGGGTTGGGCTGGGGGGACCCACAGAGGTCCCTTCTGACCCCGAACATTCTGTGATTCTGTGATCCCCCCCATAAACGGACCGAACTCCATCTTGAAGCCAGCTAGGCTGCTGGCTCCCGCTGCCCGTAATGGAGAAGCTGTGGTCATAAACCGGGTTGATATTTTACTGCTGGGGCCGTAAATTGGCCAGCCTGGACCCCGTGTCTCAGCTGCCAGGGCAGCTGGGAGTTAATAAAGTCTCTGATGCGCGACAGCGGCGGTGCCGGTGCCGGTGCAGCCGAGAGCCCTGCGATAAATCGCCGCGCTCGAGACGCAGCTCTCGCCCCAAACCCGGGGACAAACCCCCTGCCCAAAACAGCTGCCTGCGGAATTTTATTTTCCGCCGTGAACGGAAGGGCGCGTTGGCGTGGCCGGGCGCGGGGTCCGGCGCGGGGTGGCTGGTGGCACGGCCGGACCCGTGGCTCTCCTGCCCGCCCCTGGAATGCCCCGGAGCTCGGCAGAAGCCATCAGCCCAGGGCTGCGCTGCGGACGGCAGTTTTGGTTCAGAAGGGAGTGAAAATGGAACTAATTACAGTCTCCTGCTTGAGGATGTGCAGATCCTAACGAGGACTCCCTTGGAAGCGTCTGAAATCGTTTCATTTGTGTAAATTAGGAAAAGCATGAGTTTTTCCTCAGCTGATGAGAGTCGGTGGGATTGAACAGGTATTGTCCCGGAGGTAAGCGGTGAGAAGAGACAGCTCCTCCAGCCCGGGGCTCATAGCTGCAGGCATCGTGCTCGGGGCGATGCCGCTGCCTGCACCCCCCACGCCTCCGTCTGCCTCGCGGGCACCTTCGCACGAGCACCCGGCCCCTTCGGCAAGGGGACGCTGCTCGGGGCCACCCCCTCCTGGGTGGGCTTCCCGCGGCTCGGGGGCCTCGGTGCTCCGGGTGCTGCCGAGGGAACGCCGGCATCGGTGGCACAGACTCAGCCTCACAGCGTGGCGGGGTGGGCAGGGACCTCTGGGGACCCCCCCACCCAACCCCCCTGCCCAAGCAGGGTCACCCAGAGCAGCGGGCACAGCACCGCGGCCAGGGCGGGGCTGGAATATCTCCAGAGAAGGAGACTCCACAGCCCCTCTGGGCAGCCTGGGCCAGGGCTCCGGCACCCTCAGAGGGA
>NC_134415.1:132267749-132359253 GCF_030867145.1 Opisthocomus hoazin
CACCCGCTGGCAGAGCTGTTCTCAGGGCTGGAAGCGGTCGTCATCCAGTGACCAGTTCTGGGCTCCCCAGTTCCAGAAAGATGAGAAGCTACTGGAGAGAGTCCAGCGGAGGGCTGCGAGGATGAGGAGGGGACTGGAGCATCTCTGCTACGAGGAGAGGCTGAGGGAGCTGGGCTTGTTCAGCCTGGAGAAGAGAAGGCTGAGAGGGGACCTTCGAAATGCCCATAAGTATCTGCAGGGTGGGGGTCAGGAGGACGGGGCCAGACTCTTTCCAGTGGTGCCCAGTGACAGGACAAGGGGCAACGGGCACAAACTGAAGCCTGGGAAGTTCCAGCTGAAGCCGAGGAAGAACTTCTTCCCTCTGAGGGTGACGGAGCCCTGGCCCAGGCTGCCCAGGGAGGTTGTGGAGTCTCCTTCTCTGGAGATATTCAAGCCCCGCCTGGACAAGGTCCTGTGCAGCCTGCTGTAGGTGACCCTGCTTTGGCAGGAGGGTTGGACTAGATGACCCACAGAGGTCCCTTCCAACCCCTACTATTCTGTGATTCTGTGATTCTGTGGCGATGGGTGCTCTCCAGATGTACTAAAAACGCAATCTTTACCCTCAAAGAGCCTGCGCTGCAGGTCATAGTAAGGCACAACAGATGGGTGGACGAAGGGGTGGCTGGAGAGCACGGGATGGTGGTGAGGGAGAGCTCCTGAGGATGCCGCCCAGGACCCAGGTCCAGTCCCGTTCTTCCCCAGCCGAGAAGCCCGTAGGTGGGCACCGGCTCGCGGTGCCGCGCTCCCCGTGCACTGGCTGGGCGCTCGCCGCAGCCGCAGCGCCCACCGGTCGCCGTCCCCGGTGGGAAGAAGGAGGGGTTCTCCTGGCAGAGACCGCGTGGACAGGCACGTGGTCAGCCGAGGAGGGACGGGCGCTGGCGTGGCCTGCTCCCTAGGACCTTCCCCTTCAGCGGCAGGAGAAAACCTCTCGCCTTGAGCTTACCCATCCAGACGCAGCCCGCGGTGGCCGTGGGCCAGGCGAGTCGGTCGCGGTGGATCGGAAACGCAGCTCAGTGTGATAGAACCGCCGTGGTTGTCCTCTGAAGGGGATCTGCAAGGAGGAAAAAAGAGGGGGGGGTGCCCTTTGTGCCCCGCTGCCGTTGTAGCGCGGGATGGAGAGAGCCCGTGAGCGGCCGGAGGGTTTCACTGGTGGTGAGCGCGTTAGAAATTCAAGTCCTGCCTCATCTGGGAAGCAATCGGTAACTCAAGAAGGAGCAACATGGCACCTTGGAGAGGAAGCCAGCGGCGCAGAGCTGCTGTGCTGGCTGTGTGTGGCTGCTTCTTGATGTCCCTTCAATTCTGATGGCTTTGGGGAAGAGGGTGGCTTTGACCCTGGTCAGCCCTTAGCCGCTGGTCTGGAGGTGAGCAGCTCCCCGGCCCTGAGCAGCCCGGCAGTGCCTCCGCCAGCACCAAGCACCGGCGCTGATGGGCGCTGAATTAGAGACAACTGGAAAAATGAGAGGGAGAAACCGCTCTCAGGTTTCTTCATCCTCCAGAAAGAGTGAGGAAAGACGTGTCGGTGACAGAAAAAGGTCCTTTAAACTGTGGCGGTCCTTCTTCAGGCTCCTCACGTTCCCCTTTGCAGTGCCAGGACCAGCGCTGGGTTCTCCGGAGCCTCGGTGCTGGTACTGGGGGTGGTGGTGGGGACCAGCCAAGCTGAACCGGTGGCTCCGGCTGCCCCTCGGCGCTGGCTGCCCACCGAGGACGGAGCGGGCTGGGATGGGCAGCATCGCCGGGGGCTTTCTGTTGGCAGAGCTTCGCTGTTCTGGGGGGAAAAGGCTCAGCACCCACCTCACCTTGGCTTGCAAAGTCAAGTCTGCCAGCTCACCAGACCGGGGGACCTGCCACGGCACCGTGGTCCCAGTGTCCCGGTGTCAGTGACTCAGGAGCTCAGGTTTCCTCCATTTCCCGGGTTGTCTGGGGTCCAAGCTGAGGAGCTCTGGGATCTTGATGGTCGTGGTGGGTGCTGCGCGCTTGGTCCGCTCCAAGCTTGCCAGGGATGGCCCTGGAGATGTGCAGTCCCAACGAGAAGGTTCGGGAGGTCCCAGCAGTGGAGCTTAGCTGTGCAGGAACTGGTCTCCAGAACCTGGAGCTGGTCTCCAGAACCTTGAGCTGGTCTCAAGAACCTGGAGCTGGTCTCAAGAACCATGAGCTGGTCTTCAGAATCTGGAGCTGGTCTCCAGAACCATGAGCTGGACTCCAGAACCTGGAGCTGGTCTCCAGAACCATGAGCTGGACTCCAGAACCTGGAGCTGGTCTCCAGAACCATGAGCTGGTCTTCAGAATCTGGAGCTGGTCTCCAGAACCATGAGCTGGACTCCAGAACTATGAGCTGGTCTCCAGAACCATGAGGTGGTCTCCGGAACCGGTCTCCAGAACCATGAGCTGGTCTCCAGAACCTAGAGCTGGTCTCCAGAACCTTGAGCTGGTCTCCAGAACCTTGAGCTGGACTCCAGAACTATGAGCTGGTCTCCAGAACTATGAGCTGGTCTCCAGAACCTGGAGCTGGAGCTCTGCTCCCTGCAGACGCTGATGGTGTGTTGTGTGTTTCTGCTGACGCAGGCATGGAGGGCTACGCTTACGATCGAGAGCCGGCTCCCCGTCCTTCGGAAGAGGCACGTTCCAGCTGACACCTTCACCATCGTGCGACCGTGACCCATCTCAACCCCCTGCTGACGAAAGCGGCTTTCTCGGAACCACCCGGAGGGCTTTCCCCGCGGGCGCCGGCCTCGTGGGTCGTTGCATGCACGATTTTCCTCCCTGTGTTCACTAACGACAACCGGACAACGCCCCGTCAAACTCCGCAATTTGTGGGAAGTTTGGAAAAAAAGAAGCCAGCAAGAGAAGGAAGGCTGGTGCTCCCTGGCTCTGCCGGGCGTGCCGACCCGGTCTGATGTCCTCCCGCCATCGTCGCGGCGCGCGCCGCTCACCTCCTGCCTTCTGCCCCTCGGTACGCGCGGAAACGCCGGTGCGGGGCCCCCCGGGGTCCCTTGCGCCCGCGGAGAGCCCCGGGTGCGACGCTGCCTCTCGTCCCGGGAGCGAGCGGCGGGTACGGATTCTCCCTTCGGAAGCGGGGAGTTCCCGGCACCTCCGCCTTCACCGGCACGAGTTCGGCGCGAGGTGGAGGGACGGAGCCGAGCTGCGTCGTCCGCCGCGGGCGGCTCCCCGCTCCCCGCTCCCCGCTCGCCTTCCCCTCCGCGGCGGCTTGGGAAACCGTCGGTTCCCATCATCTGATTTCTCTTTTTCTTCCTGGAATGTGATTTTTAGCGGAAGGAGCCGAGTGCCCTCGTGCACCGATAAATATTTATCGGGGCGCTGAGCGGGAAGGAGGGACAAACCCCGAAGGCAGCGCTGCGCGGCCGCGGCGCGCGGTGGGAAGCGCTCGCTGGGCACCGGGGGAGCGGGAGGATGAACAGACGCGGTGGCCACGGGTTTGGCCGGGCGTAAATATGGTGAGCGAGCTGTCAGGAGGGAAAGGAAAGCGGTGATGACCCGGAGTGGCGGCGGCTGCGGCCTGCCCAAGGCAGCGCGCCGGGACGGGAAGGGTTCTGGGCGTTTCTGGCTGAGTTTGCTGACCCAGGACCTGGCTGCGGCTACGGGCGGCTCCGGGCACGGCAAGCGGGGATGTCCCGGTGATGGCCGCGCTCGGGGACCTGCTGGGGTGGTGAAGGCCGTTGGCGGCGTTACGGCCGCGCAGGCGTTGGGGTCTTCCTCCTGCTGTCACCGCAGCTCCCGGACGCGTCCCGGCGCCGTCGCCACGGGAGCGGGACCAGCGGCACGAGCAGCCGGGGAGTTCTCACCGCGCCGGTGGGATCTCCCGGCAGCTCCGGCAGGAAAGAGCCTGGGGGCTCCCAGCTGAGCCCCCCCGGGTCCAGCACTGGGGCTGCACCGGGGGCAGCCGGGATGGTGCTGGGAGAGCCCCGGCAGCGTGGGCTGGGGGCGTGGAATTCGTCACCTCTTTGGGGGTGCCGGGGCCCGAAACGTGGCGCAGGCTGGAGGGGAGGGCTGAGCACCCCCCCCGTAGCCGTCGCGGAAGCGCGTCGTGCACGAAGCCCGGGGAGCGCCGCCATCGCCGCTGGCTTCGCCGTTATTACTCACCCCGCGACTTTCCCTTCTCGCTTCTTCTGCCGCGACTGCCGGGAGGCAAAGCCTCCCACCGCAGCCACCGCCGCGGCCGCCAGCGTCTCCGAGCGTCAGCGGTGTGGCCACAGATGGAGGAGGCACGGGTGGCATCACCGGGACCTACCACCAACGGCCACCGCCGCCGCAGCTTGGCCGGGAGACCCCCCCCTGCCAGGGGTCTTGCAGCCAGCGCTGCCGGTCGCGGGGACGGCGACAGCGGCAGAGTGGGGACATCCCGGAATTCGTTCGGAGAACCTGGCGGGTTTTGAAGCGACACCACCGGGATGTCACCGGTGGATGCTCACCATGACCCTGTGTGCCGTGGCCCCGCGGTGGATGCTCACCATGACCCTGCGTGCCATAGCCCCGCGGTGGATGCTCACCATGACCCTGCATGCCGTGGCCCCACGGTGGATGCTCACCATGACCCTGCATGCCGTGGCCCCGCGGTGGATGCTCACCATGACCCTGTGTGCCGTGGCCCCGCGGTGGATGCTCAGCGTGACCCTGCGTGCCGTGGCCCCGCGGTGGATGCTCACCATGGCCCTGCGTGCCATGGCCCCGTGGTGGATGCTCACCATGACCCTGCGTGCCGTGGCCCCGCGGTGGATGCTCAGCGTGACCCTGCGTGCCGTGGCCCCGCGGTGGATGCTCACCATGACCCTGCGTGCCGTGGCCCCGTGGTGGATGCTCACCATGACCCTGCGTGCCATGGCCCCGCGGTGGATGCTCACCATGACCCTGCGTGCCATGGCCCCGCGGTGGATGCTCAGCGTGACCCCTGTGTGCCATGGCCCCGTGGTGGATGCTCACCATGACCCTGCGTGCCATGGCCCGCGGTGGATGCTCACCATGACCCTGCGTGCCGTGGCCCCGTGGTGGATGCTCACCATGACCCTGCGTGCCATGGCCCCGCGGTGGATGCTCACCATGACCCTGCGTGCCGTGGCCCCTGGTGCGGGGGGTCCCGGAAAGGCCGCGGTCCTGCCGGCGCTGTGCACCCTGCGAGCGGGCGCTGGGAGCGCTGGAAAGCGCGGGGAGCTCCGGGCTGCTGGCGTGCGTCGGATCACCGAGACCTGAGCGTCACCGCGCTCGTCCTCGCCGGGCTGCTGCGGAGGGCTTCACTCTGCCACCAGCTCGGGGTGACGGGGACGATGCCGTGGGGTCCCCCCCAGCCTTCCCTCGCGGTGATGCCGCGGAGGTTGGCGGGGTGAGCTGGCTTAGCGGCGCCCTGGGCAGGCTGTCGTGACATGTCGCGCAAGGGCGTCGCTTAGGGAGGTCCCCAGGCGCTGTCGGTGACGGCCGGTGGCCGGCACGAGGCCGTCCGGCCGCCCCGGGGTCTGCCCGCGCCGCTGCCCCAGGCACCAGTCCGGCACTGGGGACCGGCAGCGCAGGCTCGGGGCAGCGGACTGGGACGGGCGCCGGTGCCGGGGTCCCAGCTGTGCCGTGGCCATCGAGGGGGTCCTGCGCCAGGCAGAGGATGCCCGGGGGGATTTGGCACCCCAGTAACACCAGACCCCTCCCCCAGTGAGATACTGGGACGTGGCGTAGGGGAAAAAACCACCCAGCAGCCCGGGTGCCGTGCCGGGGGTCCGGGCTCGCCCGAGTCCTCGCTCGGTGCCGGGGACGCCGCGTCCCGCGTGCCGGTGCCGCTCTCGGGATCCGACCGTGCCTCCCGGCACCTGCCCACACCCCTGAGGCTGCCAATAAAAAATCGATAATCACCGATACGGCTCTTTCCCTTCGGGTCTGGGGGTCGGTCGGACACTGGTGGTCCTGGTTTTGCCGGGAGCCGGTACGGGAGTCGCCGGCAACGAGCGATGTCGGACCCAGCGCGTGGGGACGGCGGCGTGGCCGTGCCTCGGCGGTGCCGGCGCTGCGGCGTGGCCGCGGCGGCTGTAATTAAGCCCCTTCTTAATTGCGCGCCCACCGCGGGCGGCGGGCGATGGAGCTTCGCCGCTTCCCGAGGGCCAAACGCACCGCGAGGAGAGCGGCAAAGGGACGCCGAAAACGGGGTTCCGTCACCGGGACAGAGCCGCGTCCCTGCGTCGACGTCCCCAGCCGCTGCCCCGGGCCGGGGGGCTGGCGCCAGGAGAGGGGACCCCCAGTTCCCATGGGTCCAGGAGAGGAGACCCCCAGTTTCCTTGGGTCCAGGAGAGGGGACCCCCAGTTCCCATGGGATCAGGAGAGGGGACCCCCCAGTTTCCATGGGTCCAGGAGAGGAGACCCCCAGTTTCCTTGGGTCCAGGAGAGGGGACCCCCAGTTTCCATGGTCCAGGAGAGGGGACCCCCAGTTTCCATGGGATCAGGAGAGGGGACCCCCAGTTTCCTTGGGTCCAGGAGAGGGGACCCCCAGTTTCCATGGTCCAGGAGAGGGGACCCCCAGTTTCCATGGACCAGGAGAGGGGACCTCCAGTTTCCTTGGGACCAGGAGATGAGACCCCCAGTTTCCATGGGCCAGGAGAGGGGACCCCCAGTTTCCTTGGGACCAGGAGACAAGACCCCCAGTTTCCATGGGATCAGGAGAGGGGACCCCCAGTTTCCTTGGGACCAGGAGACGAGACCCCCAGTTTCCATGGGACGAGGAGAGGAGACCCCCGGTTTCCATGGGTCCAGGAGAGGAGACCCCCAGCTTCCTTGGGACCAGGAGAGGGGACCCCCAGTTTCCATGGGCCAGGAGAGGAGACCCCCAGTTTCCTTGGGTCCAGGAGAGGGGACCCCCAGTTTCCATGGTCCAGGAGAGGGGACCCCCAGTTCCCATGGGATCAGGAGAGGGGACCCCCCAGTTTCCATGGGTCCAGGAGAGGAGACCCCCAGTTTCCTTGGGTCCAGGAGAGGGGACCCCCAGTTTCCATGGTCCAGGAGAGGGGACCCCCAGTTTCCATGGGATCAGGAGAGAGGACCCCCAGTTTCCATGGACCAGGAGAGGGGACCCCCAGTTTCCTTGGGACCAGGAGATGAGACCCCCAGTTTCCATGGGCCAGGAGAGGGGACCCCCAGTTTCCTTGGGACCAGGAGACAAGACCCCCAGTTTCCATGGGATCAGGAGAGGGGACCCCCAGTTTCCTTGGGACCAGGAGACGAGACCCCCAGTTTCCATGGGACGAGGAGAGGAGACCCCCGGTTTCCATGGGTCCAGGAGAGGAGACCCCCAGCTTCCTTGGGACCAGGAGAGGGGACCCCCAGTTTCCATGGGCCAGGAGAGGAGACCCCCAGTTTCCATGGGCCAGGAGAGGGGACCCCCAGTTTCCATGATCCAGGAGAGGGGACCCCCAGTTTCCTTGGGACCAGGAGAGGGGACCCCCAGTTTCCTTGGGTCCAGGAGAGGGGACCCCCAGTTTCCTTGGGACCAGGAGAGGAGAAGACCCCCAGTTTCCATAGTCCAGGAGAGGGGACACCCAGTTTCCATGGGACGAGGAGAGGAGACCCCCAGTTTCCTTGGGACCAGGAGAGGGGACCCCCAGTTTCCATGGGTCCAGGAGAGGAGACCCCCAGTTTCCATGGGTCCAGGAGAGGAGACCCCCAGTTTCCATAGTCCAGGAGAGGGGACCCCCAGTTTCCTTGAGACCAGGAGAGGAGACCCCCAGTTTCCATGGGTCCAGGAGACGAGACCCCCAGTGTCTGTGGGTCCAGGAGATGAGACCCCCAGTTTCCATGGGCCAGAGGAGGGGACCCCCAGTTTCCTTGGGACCAGGAGACGAGACCCCCAGTTTCCATGGGCCAGGAGAGGGGACCCCCAGTTTCCATGGGTCCGGGAGATGAGACCCCCAGTTTCCATGGGTCCAGGAGAGGAGACCCCCAGTTTCCATGGGACGAGGAGAGGAGACCCCCAGTTTCCATGGTCCAGGAGAGGGGACCCCCAGTTTCCATGGGTCCAGGAGACGAGACCCCCAGTTTCCTTGGGTCCAGGAGAAGGGACCCCCAGTTTCCATGGACCAGGAGAGGAGACCCCCAGTTTCCTTGGGACCAGCAGACCCCCAGTTTCCATGGGTCCAGGAGAGGGGACCCCCAGTTTCCTTGGGACCAGGAGAGGAGACCCCCAGTTTCCATGGGTCCAGGAGACGAGACCCCCAGTGTCTGTGGGTCCAGGAGATGAGACCCCCAGTTTCCATGGGCCAGAGGAGGGGACCCCCAGTTTCCATGGGCCAGGAGAGGCGACCCCCAGTTTCCATGGGACCAGGAGAGGGGACCCCCAGTTTCCATGGGTCCAGGAGAGGGGACCCCCAGTTTCCACGGGGCGGGGAGCGGGGCTGGGGACAGCGGGGGACGGTGATGTGGCGAAGGCTTCGGCCGCGCGTGCCACCCCTCGGCGCCTCGCCGGCCCCCCGAGCCCCGGCCGTGCCCACGCCATCGGGGTGTCCACGGCACGCGGGGGGCCGGCGGCCGCACCCCGCTCCGGTGCGGGAGCGTCGCGGGGAAGAGGGTCCTGCCAGCTGGAAGCCACGTTCTGTCACCTGCCAGGCTCTACACGAACTCATCTCGTCCCCGGGGCGCCTGGTCCCTTCGCCACGGGGACAACCCCGAGCTGTTGGGGGACAAGGGGAGAAAAAGGGGGGGGGGGGGGTATCAAATATGGCTGCTGGGCAGCGGCCGTGGGTTGGGGGCGCGGCGGGGCGCGGGGCGCAGACAGAGCCGCTGGTGTTGGGGCCCCCCGTAGCCCCCTGCCAGATGTTGTCCCCGGAGCACAGCTGGGGGGGGGGGGGGGGGGAGCAGCCGCAGCGGGGACCCCCCCGACCCGCTGGGAACGGCCCTGGGGGTGCTGGGGGCTGGGAGGGGGTGCTGGGCCCCCCCCAAGCAAAGGTCCTGGCAGTGGCGGGGCCGAAGTCACCGCGGCTGCCCCCAGCCCCATCTGCCCCAGGGATGGCCCAGCTCCCACCCTGCACTGGGTGGCACTGGTGTTACTGGTGCTGCTGGGCTCTGCTCACTGGTGTTACTGGTGCCAATGGGCTCTGCTCTCTGGTGTTACTGGTGCCACTGGGCTCTGCTCACGGGCATTACTGGTGCCACTGGGCTCTGCTCACTGGTGTTACTGGTGCCACTGGGCTCTGCTCACTGGTGTTACTGGTGCCACTGGGCTCTGCTCACTGGTGTTACTGGTGCCAATGGGCTCTGCTCTCTGGTGTTACTGGTGCCACTGGGCTCTGCTCACTGGCGTTACTGGTGCTGCTGTGCTCTGCTCACTGGTGTTACTGGCACCGCTGGGCTCTGCTCACTGGTGTTACTGGCACCGCTGGGCTCTGCTCTCTGGTGTTACTGGTGCCACTGGGCTCTGCTCACTGGTGTTACTGGTGCCACTGGGCTCTGCTCTCTGGTGTTACTGGTGCCGCTGGGCTCTGCTCACTGGCATTACTGGTGCCACTGGGCTCTGCTCACTGGTGTTACTGGTGCCACTGGGCTCTGCTCACTGGCGTTACTGGTGCCACTGGGCTCTGCTCACTGGTGTTACTGGTGCCAATGGGCTCTGCTCACTGGAGGGTCTCTGTGGTGGGGACGCAGCCCCCGCGCCCCCAGGATCGGTGCCCCCACCCGCAGCACCCTGGGCCGCCCCCTCCCCTCCTGGTGCCCCCCAGGAGCCGCCCCCGGGCCCAGGCCCCCACCGGGGTGCCCTGGGGGTCCCTCTCGCCAGCTCACGAGGGGTCCCTGGGGGTGCAGCCGTCAGCGTCGTGTCCGTCACCGGCCCCTGCCCCCGGCCCACCACCCCCCACCACCCCCACCAAGGGGACCTCAGATCCCTGTGTGCCCCATGGAGACCCCAGGGACCCCGTGAACCCCACAGGGACCCCGTGCACCCCACAACGACCCCAGGGACCCCGTGCACCCCACACCAAGCCCAGTGACCCTGGGCACCCCACAAAGAGCCCAGGAACCCCGTGGGCCCCCATGGAGACCCCAGGGACCTCATACACCCCACAGTGAACCCAGTGACCCTGTGCACCCCACAGGGACCCCAGGGACCCAGTGCACCCCAAGGAGACCCCAGGGACCCCATGCACCCCCATGGAGACCCCTGTGACCCCATGCACCCCACAAAGAGCCCAGGGACCCAGTGCACCCCAAGGAGACCCCAGGGACCCCATGCACCCCCATGGAGACCCCTATGACCCCGTGCACCCCACAAAGAGCCCAGGGACCCAATGCACCCCACAAAGAGCCCAGGGACCCAGTGCACCCCAAGGAGACCCCAGGGACCCCATGCACCCCCATGGAGACCCCTATGACCCCGTGCACCCCACAAAGAGCCCAGGGACCCTGTGCACCCCACAAAGAGCCCAGGGACCCAGTGCACCCCAAGGAGACCCCAGGGTCCCCATGTACCCCCACGGCGACCACAGGGACCCTGTGCACCCCACAAAGACCCCAGGGACTCCATGCACCCCAAGATGACCCCAGAGACCCTGTGCACCCCAAGGAGACTCCAGGGACCCCAAGTACCCCCATGGAGACCCCTGTGACCCCGTGCACCCCACAAAGAGCCCAGGGACCCAGGGCACCCCAAGGAGACCCCAGGGACCCCATGTACCCCCACAGTGACCACAGGGACCCCGTGCACCCCACAAAGAGCCCAGGGACCCAGGGCACCCCAAGGAGACCCCAGGGACCCCATGCACCCCCATGGAGACCCCTATGACCCCGTGCACCCCACAAAGAGCCCAGGGACCCAATGCACCCCACAAAGAGCCCAGGGACCCAGTGCACCCCAAGGAGACCCCAGGGACCCCATGCACCCCCATGGAGACCCCTATGACCCCGTGCACCCCACAAAGAGCCCAGGGACCCTGTGCACCCCACAAAGAGCCCAGGGACCCAGTGCACCCCAAGGAGACCCCAGGGTCCCCATGTACCCCCACGGCGACCACAGGGACCCTGTGCACCCCACAAAGACCCCAGGGACTCCATGCACCCCAAGATGACCCCAGAGACCCTGTGCACCCCAAGGAGACTCCAGGGACCCCAAGTACCCCCATGGAGACCCCTGTGACCCCGTGCACCCCACAAAGAGCCCAGGGACCCAGGGCACCCCAAGGAGACCCCAGGGACCCCATGTACCCCCACAGTGACCACAGGGACCCCGTGCACCCCACAAAGAGCCCAGGGACCCAGGGCACCCCAAGGAGACCCCAGGGTCCCCATGTACCCCCACGGCGACCACAGGGACCCCGTGCACCCCACAAAGACCCCAGGGACCCCGTGCACCCCAAGGAGACCCCAGAGACCCTGTGCACCCCAAGGAGACCCCAGGGACCCCAAGTACCCCCATGGAAATCCCCGTGACCCTGTGCACCCCACAAAGAGCCCAGGGACCCCGTGCACCCCACAAAGAGCCCAGGGACTCAATGCACTCCAAGGTGACCCCAGGAACCCTGTGCACCCCAAGGAGACCCTAGGGTCCCCATGTACCCCCACGGCGACCACAGGGACCCCGTGCACCCCACAAAGACCCCAGGGACTCAGTGCACCCCAAGGTGGCCCCGATGACCCTGTGCACCCCAAGGTGACCCCAGAGACCCTGTGCAGCCCAAGGTGACCCCAAGGTCTCCGTGTGCCCCAGGGAGACCCCAGGGACCCCACGAGCCCAGGCTCAGACCTGGGTGCCCCTTGCCGGGCTCCCCACCACCACCCCGGTGCCCACCCCGGTGCCACGCTCCGGGCACAGCCCCTCACCCAGCTATGGCCGCTGTCCCGGTCGGTGCTCGCAGGCACCCGACACTGGGGTCCGCGCACCCCTCCCCACCCCGGGACCCCCTCTGGGCCCTGCTCGGGGGTGCTCAGGGCTCTCCTCTCGCTCCCTCCCTGCCCGCAGCACGGGGTGGGTGGGGGGTCCCATGGGCGCCATAGCTGGGGGCCACTGCCCCAATTTGGGGGGTACAGCCAGCCACGGGCCCCCGCAGCCCCCGTCCCAGCGCACCCCCCGGCATGTGGGGCAGGGCCCCCCCCCCCGGTGCGGGGTCGGGGACCTCCATGTGGGTGCGTGACCCCAGGGCCGAGGCCGCTGCCCCCTGCCCGGTTTATCGCCCGCGCCGGGGCCATCCATCACCGGGACCCGAGTGCCCCGCTGCGCTGCCAGCTGCCGGCGTGACCCCTGCCCTTCCTCCCTGCCCTCCTCCTCCTCCTCCTCCTCCCCCTGCCCCGCGCCCCCCAGCCCGCTCCCGCCCGTGGTTTATGGGGGAGCGCGGGGGTCTCCATGGGGGTGCGTGGTTACGGGTGGGCGATGGCAGAGCAAGCACCGCGCCGGGGAGGGTGCGGCCGTGGCGGGGGTCCCGCTCCCCAGCGCAGCCGCGCGTGGCACGCGGGACCCCCCGGCTGCCTCGCGCACGCGTGTGACACGCGCTGTGCCCCCTGTGGGACAGGCCACCGCCACGCGCTCCCAGTGCCACCATGGTGGCATCACGCCTGTGTCCCTTGGGGTACCCCTGCCCATGGTGGCATCATGACTGCATCCCTCAGGGTCCCTGTATCCATGGTAGCATCACACTTGCGTCCCGTGGGGTCACTCTGCCCATGGTGGCATCCAGCTTGCGTCCCTTGGGGTCCCTCGAGCCATGGTGGCATCACATCTGTGTCCCTTGGGGTCCCTCTGCCCATGGTAGCATCATGTCTGCATCCCTCGGGGTCCCTCGAGCCATGGTGGCATCACGTCTGCATCCCTCGGGGTCCCTCTGCCCATGGTGGCATCCAGCTTGCGTCCCTTGGGGTCCATCAAGCCATGGTGGCATCACGTCTGTGTCACTTGAGGTACCCCTGCTCATGGTGGAATCACATCTGTGTCCCTTGGGGTCCCTCGAGCCATGGTGGCATCACGCCTGTGTCCCTTGGGGTACCCCTGCCCATGGTGGCATCACATCTGTGTCCCTTGGGGTACCCTTGCCCATGGTGGCATCATGTCTGCATCCCTCAGGGTCCCTCTGCCCATAGTGGCATCACATCTGCATCCCTTGGGGTCCCTCTGCCCATGGTGGCATCCAGCTTGCGTCCCTTGGGGTCCCTCGAGCCATGGTGGCGTCACACCTGTGTCCCTTGGGGTACCCCTGCCCATGGTGGCATCACGTCTGCGTCTCTTGAGGTACCCACGCCCATGGTGGCATCACGTCTGCATCCCTCGGGGTCCCACGAGCCATGGTGGCATCACATCTGTGTCCCTTGGGGTACCCCTGCCCATAGTGGCATCATGTCTGCGTCCCTCAGGGTCCCTCTGCCCATAGTGGCATCACATCTGTGTCTTGTGGGGTCCCTGTGCCCATGGTGGCATCACGTCTGCGTCCTTTGGGGTCCCTCTGCCCATGGTGGCATCCAGTTTGCGTCCCTTGGGGTCCATCAAGCCGTGGTGGCATCACGTCTGTGTCCCTTGAGGTACCCATGCCCATGGTGGCATCACACCTGCATCCCTCGGGGTCCCTTGAGCCACGCCTCGCCACGCCTTGCCTTGCCTCGCCACGCCACGCCACGCCACACAACGCCTTGCCACGTCACGCCACGCCATGCCACACCACGCCACGCCACGCCACGCTTTGCCACGCCACACCGTGCCACACCACGCCTTGCCACGCCATGCCACGCTGTGCCACACCACGCCATACCATGCCACACCGTGCCACGCCACACCACGCCACACCACGCCTTTCCACACCTTGCCTCGCCTCGCCTCGCCATGCCATGCCACGCCGTGCCACACCATGCCACACAATGCCTTGCCATGCCACGCCACACCACGCCACACCACACCATGCCTCGCCACACCACGCCATGCCACACCACGCCATGCCACGCCATGCCTCGCCGTGCCTCTCCATGCCATGCCACACCACGCCACGCCACGCCTCGCCACGCCATGCCACACCGTGCCACGCCACACCACACCACGCCTTTCCACACCTTGCCTCGCCTCGCCACGCCACGCCGTGCCACGCCGTGCCACACCACGCCATAGCATGCCATGCAATGCCACGCCACGCCACGCCACGCCTCGCCACGGCCCGCTGCGTGACGCAGGCAGGATCAGCCGCCGCGCCGCGCTGGGCACCCGGCTGACCGAGTGTCACCGGCTTAATCCGGCGCCCGCCCCCTTGGCGAGATTAATTAATCCGCTCCCCGCGCCCGAGCCCGCGGACGGAGCTGCCATCGGGCTGGCGGCTGTCACCGGGACGCTGGGTGACGAGGACAAGGGACGGGGACAGGCGGCTGCTGGGCGCAGGGGGACCCCGGGGGTCCCGGCTCTGCGGGGGGCTGCGGGGTGGGAGGGTGCTGAGCCGGGAGGGGAGCGGCCCGTGGGTTGGGGTCTCCGTGGGTGGCATCCACGGGACGGGAGATTCGCGGCCGCTGGCAGAGGCCTCGCCGGGAGCCGGTGCCCGGGCTCAGCTGCCCTGACCGCGCTGCCAGGCCGGGATTTACGGCGAGGGTGACGGCACCCATCACCGCGACGGAGCTGCCGGTGCCGGCGGGGAGAGCGGCACCGTGCACGGCACCGGGGGGCAAAGCACCAGGCTGAGCGGGAACAGAATCACAGAGTCCAGCATGGCAGGGGGGCAGGGACCTCTGGGGACCCCCCACCCAACCCCTGCCCAAGCAGGGTCACCCACAGCAGGCTGCACAGGACCTTGTCCAGGCGGGGCTGGAATATCTCCAGAGAAGGAGACTCCACAGCCTCCCTGGGCAGCCTGGGCCAGGGCTCCGTCACCCTCAGAGGGAAGAAGTTCTTCCTCGGGTTCAGATGGAGCTTCCTCTGCTCCAGTTTGTGCCCGTTGCCCCTTGTCCTGTCGCTGGGCACCACTGGAAAGAGTCTGGCCCCGTCCTCCTGACCCCCACCCTGCAGATATTTAGAGGCATTTCGAAGGTCCCCTCGCAGCCTTCTCTTCTCCAGGCTGAACAAGCCCAGCTCCCTCAGCCTCTCCTCGTAGCAGAGATGCTCCAGTCCCCTCCTCATCCTCGTAGCCCTGCGCTGGACTCTCTCCAGTAGCTCCTCATCTTTCTGGAACTGGGGAGCCCAGCACTGGACCCAGCACTGCAGATGGGGCCTCCCCAGGGCAGAGCAGAGGGGGAGGGGACCCTCCCTCGCCCTGCTGCCCACGCATGGGTTGCGAAGGGAGACGGAGGGGTGCGGGACCCCCACCCACCGTGGGAACCAGCAGGAACCCACCCGCAGCCACACCCCCCCGTACCCATACGTCCCCGCAGCCGTACCGCATGCACCTGCCCGCAGCCACGCTTACACCCAGCCGTAGCCACATGCACTGCTCCTACGCGGAGCCTTTACTCCCCGTAGCAGTCCCTCCGGGCAGCTCACAGCAGCTACACCTGCCCGCAGCTACACCCGCCTGCAGCTACACCCACCTGCAGCTACACCCACCCACAGCTACACCCGCCTGCAGCTACACCTGCCTGCAGCTACACCCACCCGCAGCTACACCTGCCAGCAGCTACACCCGCCCGCAGCTACACCTGCCTGCAGCTACACCCACCCGCAGCTACACCTGCCCTCAGCTACACCTGTCCGCAGCTGCACCCGCCCGCAGCTACACCTGCCTGCAGCTACACCTGCCCGCAGCTACACCTGCCCGCAGCTACACCTACCTGCAGCTACACCCGCCCGCAGCTACACCTGCCCGCAGCTACACCTGCCTGCAGCTACACCCGCCCTCAGCTACACCCGCCCGCAGCTACACCCGCCCGCAGCTACACCTGCCTGCAGCTACACCTGCCCGCAGCTACACCCGCCCGCAGCTACACCCGCCCTCAGCTACACCCGCCTGCAGCTACACCTGCCCACAGCTACACCCGCCCGCAGCTACACCTCCCGCAGCTACACCTGCCCGCAGCTACACCCACCCGCAGCTACACCTCCCGCAGCTACACCTGCCTGCAGCTACACCTCCCGCAGCTACACCCACCCGCAGCTACACCCACCTGCAGCTACACCTGCCCGCAGCTACACCTGCCCGTAGCTACACCTGCCTGCAGCTACACCCACCCGCAGCTACACCTGCCCGTAGCTACACCTGCCCGCAGCTACACCCACCCGCAGCTACACCCGCCTGCAGCTACACCCTCCCGCAGCTACACCCTCCCGCAGCTACACCTGCCCGTAGCTACACCTGCCCGCAGCTACACCCACCCGCAGCTACACCCGCCTGCAGCTACACCCTCCCGCAGCTACACCCTCCCGCAGCTACACCCGCCCGTAGCTACACCTGCCCGCAGCTACACCCACCAGCAGCTACACCCACCCGCAGCTACACCCGCCATCGCTACGGGGCGACGCACCCACCCGCAGCCCTGCCCGCACGCCGCGCCGTCGGCAGCGCTGCCTGTGCCGTCGGCGCGTGCCACGCGCTGCACGGGAGCGGTGCGTGCCCGGGCGGCTGCCGGCCTGGCTGCCGGCCAGCGCCGCCGGCGCAGTCACCTGCAGCGCCGCAGCACCGGGCCGTGCCGGCGTGCCAGGGCGGGCGTGCCGAGCAGGGCCGCAACCCGGCTGGGCCTTCGGGATATGGGAAAACGTTCCCGCGGCGCGGCACGCTCTGCCGGAGCCGGGAGCCGGGAGCAGGCGGGCGGCAGGCGCAGCAAATGCGAACGCCGGCGTCGCCAATGCCCCTCGCCGCGGCCGCGTGAGCCGGCTCGGAAAGCGCTGGCAGCGCCGGCACAGCCCGTGCCATGGCCGGGGGTCTCGGGGAGGGGATGCTCGGCCAGGGTCACGGTGCCAGAGTCCAGGCACGCCGTCACCGCAGCCGCCGGCGGTGCCGGCATCCCGAAACAGCGGCTGGCGCGGTGCGGCTGGGTTAGCCGGCTCGCGCGGTGCCAGGGCACGTGGTGACCCGGGGCAGCGGGACGCGGCCTCTCCGGCTGCGGGGAACGACGGCTCCGCGGCTCGACGCCGGAGGAGCGACCGTGGCCGCCATGGCCGCGGCACACGATCACCACGCGACGGGCTGGGGCGCGTGAAGCCGCCGGAGAAACCGGGTTTGCTGCGGCGGGGAGAGCGCGGCAAGGGTCTTCCCCCCGCGCCGCGGCGTCGGGGTCAGCCGGGGTGTCACCGGCCGGTTAACCGCACAGCCCGTCAGCGCAGCGCGGGCTACGCCGGCACGGCGGGGAGCTGGGCAGACCCCTGCTCTGCCGCGCCGAAGCCTCGCCCGTGCCGGGTCTGCCGCTGCCGGCGCCGCGCGGCGAGGGTCCGGCAGGCGCAGGCAGCCGCTCCCGGTGGGCACCTTTGCAGCCTGGCACCGGCTACACCTGCCCGCAGCTACACCCACCCGCAGCTACACCTGCCTGCAGCTACACCCTCCCGCAGCTACACCCACCCGCAGCTACACCCAGCTGCAGCTGCACCTACCCACAGCTACACCTACCCGCAGCTACACCTACCCGCAGCTACACCCGCCCTGAGACCCTCGGGAGCGGGGGCAGGGAGGGAGCCGCCTTCCCCGCAGCGGCGCAGGAGACGGCCCATTAAGTCAGGGGAACGCAGCATTAATTATTATTATTATTATTATTAATTAATGTCTTATTTTACAGTGCCCCCGTGTGCACTAGGTGCCTTCCAGCACTGACGGCGAGCGGGGGTCCCTGCCTGGAAGGGTTCCCCTCGGGGCTGCAGCCCGGCGCGGTGCGGCATGGCGGCACGGCACGGCACGGCACGGCACGGCACGGCACGGGGCTGCGGAAGCGCGGCCGGGCGCTGCCGAGAGGGTCCCTGGGGGTCCACCAACGCCAGCCTGGGACCCCGGGCCTCATCCGGGCGGTGCTGGGATGCTCCCCGGAGCAGGACGGCCACCCCCGAGGTCACCGCGGTGCCGGCCCCGGCCAAGCAGAGGCTTCGGCAGTGCAGGCCATGCCCAGCGTGCGCGGTGTCGGGGCGGCATCCGAGCCGGGTGCCCACCGCAGACGGGGGGACCCAGCAGCCCCCCCCCAGACCCCCTCCTCCAAGGCACCACTGTCCCGGGGCTCTTCTGGGGTCCCGGTGCAGCCCGAAGCCTTCGCCTCACCGCCTGCGCCCGCGCCGTCGCCGCGCCCTGAGCCGCTGGCCGGGGGACGGGCGGGGGGGCTCCATCCAGCCCCCCAGCACGGGGCTGGCGTGGGGTGCTGGGGCGGGGGGCGGGGGTGCCCAGCTGGCAGAAGCTCCCGGAGATCCCGGGGTCCCCATGGCTAAGCACACGGCACGGCACGGCTCGGTTTGGCTTGGCTTGGTCCAGGGCGGGTTGGCTCTCCACGGCACGGCTTGGCTTGGCTTGGCTTGGCTTGGCTTGGCTCACCACGGTACGACATAGTACAGCTTGGTTTGGCTCGGCTTGGCCCAGGCCGGCTTGGCTCACCATGGCACGGCTCGGTTTGGCTCGGCTTGGCCCAGACCAGCTTGGCTCACCGTGGTATGGCTCAGTTTGGCTTGGCTTGGCCCAGAGCGGCTTGGCTCTCCGCAGCACAGCTTGGGTGGCTTGGCTTGGCTTGGCTTGGCTTGGTCCAGACTGGCTTGGCTCACCATGGCACGGCTTGGCTTGGCTTGACTTGGCTCACCACGGTATGACACGGTACAGCTTGGTTTGGCTCGGCTTGGCCCAGGCCGGCTTGGCTCACCATGGCACGGCTCGGTTTGGCTTGGCTTGGCCCAGAGCAGGTTGGCTCACCATGGTACGACACGGTTTGGCTTGGCTTGGCTTGGCTTGGCTTGGCTTGGCTTGGCCCAGACCGGCTTGGCTCACCACGGCACGGCTTGGCTTGGCTTGGCCCAGACCGGCTTGGCTCACCATGGCACGGCTTGGTTTGGCTTGGCTTGGCTCACCACGGTATGACACGGTACAGCTTGGTTTGGCTCGGCTTGGCCCAGGCCGGCTTGGCTCACCATGGCATGGCTCAGTTCGGCTTGGCTTGGCCCAAGAGCAGGTTGGCTCACCATGGTACGACACGGTTTGGCCTGGCTTGGCTTGGCTTGGCCCAGACCGGCTTGGCTCATGTTGTTATGGCTCGGTTCGGCTCGGCTTGGCCCAGACCTGCTTGGCTCACCACGGCATGGCTTGGCTTGGCTTGGCAAGGAGTGGCTTGGCTCACCATGGCATGACTCAGTTCGGCTCGGCTTGGCCCAGGGCAGGTTGGCTCACCATGGCATGGCTCGGTTTGGCTCGGCTTGGCCCAGACCAGCTTGGCTCACCGTGGTATGGCTCAGTTTGGCTTGGCTTGGCCCAGAGCGGCTTGGCTCTCCGCAGCACGGCTTGGGTGGCTTGGCTTGGCTTGGTCCAGACTGGCTTGGCTCACCATGGCACAGCTTGGTTTGGCTCGGCTTGGCCCAGGCCGGCTTGGCTCACCATGGCATGGCTCAGTTTGGCTTGGCTTGGCCCAGAGCAGGTTGGCTCACCATGGTACGACACGGCTTGGCCTGGTTTGGCTTGGCTTGGCTTGGCCCAGACCTGCTTGGCTCATGTTGTTATGGCTCGGTTCGGCTCGGCTTGGCCCAGACCTGCTTGGCTCACCACGGCATGGCTTGGCTTGGCTTGGCAAGGAGTGGCTTGGCTCACCATGGCATGGCTCAGTTTGGCTCGGCTTGGCCCAGAGCAGGTTGGCTCACCATGGCACGGCTCGGTTTGGCTTGGCTTGGCCCAGACCTGCTTGGCTCACCACGGCACGGCTTGGCTTGGCTTGGCAAGGAGTGGCTTGGCTCACCATGGCATGGCTCAGTTTGGCTCGGCTTGGACCAGAGCAGGTTGGCTCACCATGGCATGGCTCGGTTTGGCTTGGCTTGGCCCAGACCTGCTTGGCTCACCACGGCATGGCTTGGCTTGGCTTGGCAAGGAGTGGCTTGGCTCACCATGGCATGGCTCAGTTCGGCTCGGCTTGGCCCAGGGCAGGTTGGCTCACCATGGTACGACATGGTTTGGCTTGGCTTGGCTTGGCTTGGCTTGGCCCAGACCGGCTTGGCTCATGTTGTTATGGCTCGGTTTGGCTCGGCTTGGCCCAGACCTGCTTGGCTCACCATGGCACGGCTTGGCTTGGCAAGGAGTGGCTTGGCTCACCATGGTGCGGCTCGGTTCGGCTCGGCTTGGCCCAGGGCTGGTTGGCTCACCATGGCATGGCTCGGTTTGGCTTGGCTTGGCCCAGACCTGCTTGGCTCACCACGGCACGGCTTGGCTTGGCAAGGAGTGGCTTGGCTCACCATGGCACAGCTCGGTTCGGCTTGGCTTGGCCCAGGGTGGGTTGGCTCATGGTGATATGGCTTGGTTTGGCTCTGCTTGGCCCAGACAGGCTTCTCTCCCCGCGGCCTGGCCTGGCTCGGCACTGCACGGCCTGCGTTGTCTCTCCCCGGTCCATCCCAGCCTTGGCACCGCGCATCCCTCCCCACAGCGCCCGGCCCGGCTCCCACCCCATCGCGGCGGCGGGCGGCGGGCGCTAGGACCCGCGCGTCTCCCCGGGCTGGGTGCTGCAGTGGAGGCGGCGGCGCTGCGGGAGGAGAGGAGAGGCCAGGCCGGGCAGCGCGGCTCGGCACGGGCTCGGCACGGCTCGGATCGGCTCGGCACGGCTCGCCCGCCCAGCGCCGGGCCCGGCACCGGCCCCAGGTAACGGACCCCGAGGCGGTTCGGACGCGGGCGGGCCCCGCTGACCCCCGCGACGGGGCAACCCCCCCCCCCCCCCCTTCCCGGCTCGGCTCGGTTCGGCCCGCAGCGACGCGCGGTCCTTGTGCCCCCCCTCCCCGGGTCCCCCCAGGCCCCGCCGCAGCCCCGCAGGGGCTGCGGCGGGGCCTGGGGGGACCCGGGGAGGGGGGGGGGGGGGGGCCGCAGAGCCGAGCAGGAAAACATGGCAGCGGCCGGGCCGCCACCCGCCGAGCCGGGCCCCGCCGCCCCCCCAGCCCCGCTCGGTAACCGGGGGGGGGGTGAGGGGGGGTCGGCTCGGCCCGGTTCCCCCCCCCCGGCCGTGTCCTTGAGCGCGGGGCGGCTGAAGGGCAGTGGGGGGGGGTGGGGGAGTGGGGGGGGCCGTCCCCGCTCCGGTCTGCGGGGCCGCCCGGGGGGTGTCACCGGACGGACCGCCCCCCCCCCTCCAACCCCGCACTACCCCCCCCCGCTCAGCGACGGCCCCCGCAGAGACCCCCGGGGCTGCGGGCTGCGTGCGGGTGGGGGGGGGGGGGGGGCACCAGCAGAGCTACCCGGCAGGCACGGCGGAAAGTTTCATTTTTAGACCCCAAAAATAAATAAAAATCCCCCCCCACCCCCTTTTTTTTGCGGGGAGGGAGGGGGCGGCGCGGGGCACCCCAACCCCCCGCCTATTTCCCCCCTTCCCCCCCATTTTCCCCCCCATTTTCCTTCCCCCCCCCCCCACCCCAAGCCCCGCGTCGGGGGCGTTCGCCGGGGCGAAACCCCCGGGGGGGGGGTGGGGGGGGGGCGATGAAATTTTCCCTCTTGGCCTCAGTTCCTCTTTTCTTCGTTTCTTTTCCCTTTGTGTGACGTCGGCGGTGTCACCGCGGGATCGGCGTCCGGCGGCGGGAGTTGGGCCGCGTCCCCGCGCCCGGCCGCGTCGACGGCCGCCGCTCGCCGTCCCGCACGGCGAGACCCCCGCCGACCCCCCCCCGACCCTCCCCGCCGCCGAAACCCGCGCAACCGGCGAGGAACGCGCGTCCCCCGTCCCCCGCCGCCGCGGCCCCGCGTGCTGACTCAGCTCGAAACTTCCTCGCGGGAGCCGCGGCACGCGGCACGCGGCGCCCGCCGGCCTCTCGAGGAACGGGCGCGATGCCGCCGACCGCGCCCGCCACGCCGGGACCTCGCCCCGGCTGCCGCCGCCGACGTCCGCGCCCGGGAGCCGCGGGTGTTTCACGTCCCGCGTGTCGCCGCGTCGCTGCCCGACGCCTTCCGCTGCGCCGGGCGAGCGGGGTGACCGCCGGCACGCGCCCGCGTTAGCGCGTGCCCCGGGGACACGCGTGTGCCAGGCGCGCACGTGTCGGGGCGTGTTGCCGCGGTGCCGCCTGCTGCGCCGTTTGCCCCGGGACCCCGCTCGCCCTTCGCCGGGATCCTCGCCGCCGTCGGAGCTCGCGCCGCCGTCCCGCTTCCCCGCCGCGGGGCCTGGCACGCGCGGCAGCGTGCCGCCGCCGGTTGGGCCCGTTCCCGCGGTTCACCGCCCTTCCCAGTTCAAAGCCCGTACCTGTTGCTGGTTTGAATGGCCCCGGCTCCGCTCCCCGGGGCTCTGCCTGCCGCCGCCGCCGCCGCGCTCGCCGTAACCGCGTCATCTCTCGGCGGTTTTGTTTTCCCCGGGAAGCCGAGCGCGGCGGCGGCAGCTCCTCGGTGACCCCCGCCGGGGTCGCACCGTCCCGCTGGGGTCTCCCACGCGCGTGGCCGTCGCGTCGCGCGGGCGGCCCCGCCTGACCCCAGCCCCTGCTCGTGGTCCCGCTGTGCCGGAGCCGGCGCTGCGCGGGTGCAGGGTGCAGTGGGGTGCAGTGCCTGGCTCCCCAGGGTGCAGCACAGGGCCATGCATCGCTCCCCGGGGTGCAGTGGGGTGCAGTGCCTGGCTCCCCGGGGTGCAGGGTGCAGTGGGGTGCAGTGCATCGCTCCCTGGGGTGCAGCACAGGGCCATGCGTCGCTCCCCGGGGTGCAGTGGGGTGCAGTGCATGGCTCCCTGGGGTGCAGGGTGCAGTGGGGTGCAGTGCATCGCTCCCTGGGGTGCAGTGAATGGCTCCCCGGGGTGCAGGGTGCAGTGCGGTGCAGTGCCTGGCTCCCAGGGGTGCAGTGCAGGGCTGTGTGTTGATCCCCAGGGTGCAGGGTGCAGTGGGGTGCAGTGCCTGGCTCCCAGGGGTGCAGTGCAGGGCCATGCGTTGATCCCCAGGGTGCAGTGGGGTGCAGTGCCTGGCTCCCTGGGGTGCAGTGCAGGGCCATGCGTTGATCCCCAGGGTGCAGTGGGGTGCAGTGCAGTGCCTGGCTCCCCGGCGTGCAGTGCAGTGCAGTGCCCCTCTCCGTGGGGTGCAGCACAGCACCATGCGTCGGTCCCCGGGGTGCAGCGCCATGCAGTGCAGGGCTCCCGGGGCTGCAGGGTGCAGTGCCTGGCTCCCCAGGGTGCAGGGTGCAGTGCAGTGCAGTGCATCGCTCCCCAGGTGCAGAGGGCCATGCGTTGCTCCCCGGGGTGCAGTGCAGGGCCATGCATCGCCTCGTGGGGTGCAGTGCCTGGCTCCCCAGGGTGCAGTGCAGGGCCATGCATCGCTTCGTGGGGTGCAGTGCCTGGCTCCCCGGGGTGCAGGGTGCAGTGCAGTGCAGTGCATCGCTCCCTGGGGTGCAGCACAGGGCCATGCATTGCTCCCTGGGGTGCAGTGTGGTGCAGTGCATGGCTCTGTGGGGTGCAGTGCCTGGCTCTCCAGGGTGCAGGGTGCAGTGCAGTGCAGTGCCCAGCTCCCAAGGGTGCAGGGTGCAGCACAGGGCCTTGCATTGCTCCTCAGTGCACAGTGCAGTGCAGTGTCCGGCTCCCCAGGGTGCAGTGCAGGGCCATGCATCACTCGGTGCGGTGCAGTGCCCGGCTCCCCAGGGTGCAGGGTGCAGTGCAGTGCCTGGCTCCTGAGGATGCAGTGTGGTGCAGTGCCCGGCTCCCCGTGGTACAGTGCGGTGCAGTGCGGTGCAGTGCCCAGCTCCCCAGGGTGCAGGTCGGTGCAGTGCGGTGCAGTGCCTGGCTCCTCGGGGCGCAGCGCAGTGCCATGCCTGGCTCCCTGGGGTGCAGTGCAGTGCGGTGCGGTGCAGTGCCCGGCTCCTCTGGGTGCAGTGCGGTGCAGTGCCCGGCTCCCCACGGTGCAGCGCGGTGCAGTGCCCGGCTCCCCGGGGCGCAGCGCGGTGCAGTGCGGTGCGGTGCGGTGCAGTGCCCGGCTCCCCACGGTGCAGCGCGGTGCAGTGCCCGGCTCCCCACGGTGCAGCGCGGTGCAGTGCCCGGCTCCCCGGGGCGCAGTGCGGGGCCGGTTCGGTGGTGCCCCCCATCCCGGGGTCCCCGCTGGGTGCCGGGTCCCTTTCGGGGCGCGGAGGGCCCCTGCCGCGGGCGCACCCCGACGCCCGGTCCCGCCGGGACCCCTGGCACGCGTGGCCGGGTCACCGCGCTGCCCGTCCGCCGGAGGCTGAATTTCGGGGTCTGGGGGGGCAGGGGGTGACGGACACCCCCCGTGTCCCCGCTTGCCCCTGCCAGCAGCCCCCCACGCCGCGGGGACGGTGCGGGTGGGGGGCTGCGCCCCGCCGTGAGTCAGGGGTGGGGGGCTCGGGGGTGCGCGGGGGGTGACTCACGGCGCCCGTCCCCGCTGAGTCAATCCCGAGCCGTGAGGAGGAGGAGGAGGAGGAGGAGGAGCGCGGCGGCCGGGGGTGGCCGTGACTCAAGGCGACAGCAGCGAGAACCACCCGGCAGCGGGCGCGGGACGGCGCGGGACGGCGCGGGGACGGGGACCCCGGCCAAGCGCGATGCTGCGCGCGGGGTCGCGTTAGGACACGGCCCCGGGGGGGGGTGCGGGGGGGGGGGGGGACTGCGGCGAAGGTGTCGGGGACCCCGCTCGGCGTCACCTAAGATGGCCGTTTGCGTTTCGGCGGGCTCCCGGCTGCGGCGCGAGGCCCCCAAATACAGATTTTTGTAGAAGAAAAAGGCGGGTTTTGCTTTTTTTCTTTTTTTTCTTTTTTTAATTTTTTTTCTTTTTTTCTTTTTTTCTTTTTTCTTTTTTCTTTTTTCTTTTTTTCTTTTTTCTTTTTTTTTTCTTTTTTCTTTTTTTCTTTTTTTGCTTTTTTTCTTTTTTCTTTTTTCTTTTTTTCTTTTTTTTCTTTTTTCTTTTTTTTCTTTTTTCTTTTTTTCTTTTTTCTTTTTTCTTCTTTTTCTTTTTTTCTTTTTTTCCTTTTTTCCTTTTTTTTCTTCTTTTTCTTCTTTTTCTTATTTTTCTTTTTTCCCCTATTTTTTTTTCCCTCCCTCCCCCCGCTTTTTCCCCGCCAGCGCCGCGTGCCTCATCCCCCCGTCGCAGGTAACCCACTTCGCAACGCCTCTGCCGCGCGGCGAGCGTGACGGCGCGGGCTGCGGCTGCCGGTTCCCCCGCTCGCCCGCGGCCGCCGGGTCAGCGCCGCCCGATAAATCCGGAGCCGCGGAGCCGACGCGGCGAGAGCCTCCTCGGCGCGCGACGGCCGCGGCCCCGGGCTCCATCGCCGCCGAACCGCCGCGCCGGCCGGGAGATGCCGCGGTGCTGCCGGACCACGCGCGCCGCGGCCTAGCGCGGGGGGCAACCGCGTTGCAGCCCCCCCATCCCGGCCCGTCGCAGCCCCCCGCATCCCATCCCGGCCCGGTAAGGTCCCGCCAGCGGAGCCGTCGGCGTCGCGGTGCGGCCGCCGCGCGGTGCCGCCGGTTGCGCCCCATCTTTGTTGGGCGTCGGGTTTGCCGCGCTATTTTTAGCGCGTCGCGGGACCGTGGTGGCGGGAAGCGCCCCGAAGCCCCCCCTGCGCTGGCCCGGGGTGGGGGGGGGTGGGGACGGGGTGCGGGGCGCTGGCGGGACCCCCCCCTGCGCGGCGCCTGCGAGGGCTGCGGGGACGCCGGCACGGGCGGAGTTTGGGGGTGCAGCCGGGGCGGCCCCGGGGGGCTCGGGGTGCTTGGGGGGCTCAGAGGGCTCGGGGGGCTCGGGGTGCTCAGGGGGATCGGGGGGCTCGGGGTGCTTGGGGGGCTCGGGGTGCTCAGGGGGCCGGCGGGGGCCGGGGCGAAGGGGGGCTGGCGGGGACGGTGCCCCCCCCCCCCCCCCCGGGGATCCCCGAGCTGGCGAAGGAGGGGGACGGGGAAACCCCTCCCGGCTGGGGGGGGGGCAGCCTGCAGCCCCCGGTCCCAGCCTGCACCCAGCACCCCCCGGTCCCATCCTGCACCCCCAGCCTCCATCCTGCACCCCATCCTGCACCCCAACTCCACCCTGCACCCCCAGGTCCTATCCTGCACCCCAACTCCATCCTGCACTCCAACTCCACCCTGCACCCCCAACTCCAGCCTGCACCCCCCGGTCACATCCTGCACTCAGCACCCCCAGCCTGCATCCTGCACCCCCATCCTGCACCCCAACTCCACCCTGCACCCCCAGGTCCTATCCTGCACCCTAACTCCATCCTGCACCCCCAAATCCAGGCTGCACTCCCCAGTCCCAGCATGCACCCAGCACCCCCAGCCTGCACCCCAACTCCATCCTGCACCCCCTGGTCCCATCCTGCACCCCCACCCTGCACCCCCCGGTCCCATCCTGCACCCCCAGGTCCTATCCTGCACCCCAACTCCAGCCTGCACCCCCAGGTCCTAGCCTGCACCCAGCACCCCCAGCCTGCATCCTGCACCCCCATCCTGCACCCCCAACCCCGTCCTGCACCCCCGGGTCCCATCCTGCACCCAGCACCCCCAGCCTGCATCCTGCACCCCCGTACTGCACCCCCAGCCTGCACCCCCAACCCCAGCCTGCACCCCCTGGTCCCATCCTGCACCCCCATCCTGCACCCCCGTCCTGCACCCCCAGGTCCTATCCTGCACCCCCTGGTCCCATCCTGCACCCAGCACCCCAGCCCGCACCCTGTACCCCCATCCCACCCCCCCATCCCACCCCCCCACCCCGCCCCCCCACCCCAAGCCTGCACCCACCCCCCTCACCCCCCCCTGCACCCCCACCCACCCAGCCCGCCCCCCCCCTTGCACCCCCACCCCCCACACCCCCCCGCCTCCCCCCGCCCCCCCTTCCCGCGCGGGGGCCGTGCCGGGGGGGCCGATCTCCCCCCGCCTCCCCCCCAGCCCCCGGCCCCGCACCCCGAGCGCGGGGGTCCCGGGCCCCCCCGCAGCCCCCCGGGGCGGGCCCGGCCGGCCCTGCCCCCCCCCCCCCGGCAGCCCCCCGCCCGCGGCCGGGGCCGGGCTGCGGCTGGAAAGCTCTAGAAGGAGCCGCAGCGCCCGAGCCGGAGGCAGAGCGGCCACGGCCGCCGGCGCCCCTCGCCATGGCAACAGGTGCGGGGGGACCCCCGCACCCCCCCTGCACCCCGTAACCTGCACCCCGCAACCTGCACCCCACAGCCGGCACCCGGCGCCCCTCGCCATGGCAACAGGTGCGGGGGGAACCCCGCACCCGCCCTGCACCCTGCACCCCGCACCCGGCACCCCGCACCCTGCACCCCGCAACCTGCACCCGGCGCCCCTCGCCATGGCAACAGGTGCGGGGGGATCCCCGCACCCCCCCTGCACCCTGCACCCCGCAACCTGCACCCCGCACCCTGCACCCTGCAGCCGGCACCCCGCACCCTGCACCCTGCATCTGGTGCCCCTCGCCATGGCAACAGGTGCGGGGGGCCCCCCGCAACCTGCACCCCGCAGCCTGCACCTCACAGCCTGCACCCCGCACCCGGCGCCCCTCGACATATCAACAGGTGCGGGGGGACCCCCGCACCCCCCCTGCACCCCGCACCCTGCACCCCGCAACCTGCACCCCACAGCCAGCACCCGGCGCCCCTCGCCATGGCAACAGGTGCGGGGGGACCCCTGCACCCCGCACCCTGCACCCCGCACCCCACACCCTGCACCCCGCACCCTGCACCCCGCACCCCACAGCCGGCACCCGGCGCCCCTCGCCGTGGCAACAGGTGCGGGGGGACCCCTGCACCTCCACCCCACAACCAGCCCCCCGCACCCTGCACCCCGCAACCTGCACCCAGCTCCCCTCACCATAGCAACAGGTGCGGGGGGACCCCCGCACCCCGCACCCCGCACCCTGCACCCCACACCCTGCACCCCGCATCCGGCACCCCTTGCCATGGCAACAGGTGTGGGGGGCCCCCCGCACCCTGCACCCCACACCCTGCACCCCGCACCCGGCACCCCACAACCTGCGCCCCACACCTGGCATCCCACGCCCTGCACCCCACAACCTGCACCCTGCACCCCGCAGATGGCACCCCGCACCCCGCACCCTGCGGAATGCCCCCAGCGCCCTGCATCCTGCGTCCTGCACCCCTCAGAATGCGCCCCGCAACCTGCGCTCTGCGCCCCACAGAATGCACCCTGCACCCCGCAACGCGCGCTGGGCACCCTGTGCCGTGACCCCAGCGTGCGCCCTGCAGCCCGTGGTGCTGCAGCCAGCGCTGTGCACCCCACACCATGCACCCTGCACCCCCCACCATGCACCCTGCACCCACACCATGCACCCTGCACCCCACACCGTGTGCCCTGCACCCCCCACCATGCACCCTGCACCCACGCCATGCGCCCTGCACCCACACCATGCACCCTGCACCCCCACCATGCACCCTGCACCCACACCATGCGCCCCGCACCCCCACCATGCACCCTGCACCCCCACCATGCGCCCTGCACCCACACCATGCACCCTGCACCCCACACCGTGTGCCCTGCACCCACACCATGCGCCCCGCACCCCACACCATGCGCCCTGCACCCCCACCATGCGCCCTGCACCCCCGCCATGCGCCCCGCACCCCACACCATGCACCCTGCACCCCTGCCATGCACCCTGCGCTGCTGCAGCTGGCACCATGCACCCCACACCATGTGCCCCGCACCCCGCACCCCCGCCATGAGCCCTGCACCCCATGCCATGCACCCCGCACTGCTGCAGCCAGCGCCGTGCACCCCACACCCCACACCATGCATCCTGCACCCCACACCCCACACCAAGCACCCCACACCCCACACCATGCATCCTGCACCCCACGCCATGCGCCCCACACCCCTTGCCATGTGCTTCATGCTGCTGCAGCCAGGACCGTGCACCCTGCGCCATGCACCCTGCACCCTGCACCCCGCACCCCACACCATGCACCCTGCACCCCACACCATGCACCCTGCACCCCACACCCCACACCAAGCACCCCACGCCCCACACCATGCACCCTGCACTGCTGCAGCTGGCACCGTGCACCCCATGCCGTGCACCCCACACCCCACGCCATGCACCCCACACCCCACACCATGCACCCTGCACCCCATGCCATGCACCCCGCACCCCACACCAAGCACCCCACACCCCACACCAAGCACCCCACACCCCACGCCATGCACCCTGCACCCCACACCTTGCACCCTGCACCCCACGCCATGCACCCTGCACCCCGCACCCCACACCATGCACCCTGCACCCCACACCATGCACCCTGCACCCCACACCCCACACCATGCACCCTGCACTGCTGCAGCTGGCACCGTGCACCCCACACCATGCGCCCCACACCCCACACCGTGCTCCCTGCACCCCAAGCCATGCACCCCACACCCCACACCAAGCACCCCACACCCCACGCCATGCACCCTGCACCCCACACCATGCACCCTGCACCCCACACCCCACGCATGCACCCCGCACCCCGCAGCCGGCGCATGCCGGGGCGATGCCGGCGCCCACGGCCCAGCCCGGCGCAGCCAAGGCTGCGGCGCGTTAATCACTGCCGGGGTGGGGGGCGGCGAGGCCGGTTGCCCCCCTCACCCCCACCCTCTCCGCTCTCCGCAGGGGCAGGAGGATCCAGGCGGGCGGCGGGCGACGGCCGCCGGACCCCCTCCTCGGCGCAGAGAGCCGGCGCGCGGCGGCGGGGTCCGCTTCGGTGCTGAAGAGGCGACGGTCGCAGGCGCCCGCGCTCGCCGCCCACCATGCCGTCCAGCGGGACCCTCGACGCCGGCAGCCCCGCGCCGGACCGCGAGGCGCTCGACACGCACAAGGTAGGGCGGGGGTCCCGCTGCCGCCGCGGCCGCCCCGTCGCTCGCCGCGCTCCGGGGCGGGGGTCCGGCTCGCTCCTGGCCGGCGAGCGCGCGGGGAAAAACAGGCGCGGGGTCCCGTGCGCCGCGCGGCAGCGGGGTGGGTGCAGGGCGCGTGTCCTGGGCGTCGAGCGGTGCCCCCCGCCCCGCGTGCGTCGCCGGCAGCCCACCGCGCGTCTCGGCGCAGGCGTGCGGGAGCCGGTTCGGGGAGGGGGGCTCGGGGCTGCGGCGCAGGGGGGGCTGCGGCGAAGAGCCGGGGGAGAAAGCGGCGCCCGCGGTGCCGCCCGGCTCGCCGCGGAGAGCAGGGCCCCGCCGGTGACGGTCGCCACGGTGCCGGCGAGCTGGCGGCGAGCGCGTCGCACGCGTGGCCGGCCGCGCGCTGTCCTGGCGTGACCCCGGCGGGACGCGGTGTCGCGTCCCCCGCGGAGGTCACCTCCGCCGAAGGGACGCGCGTGCGGCGCCGGGAGCACGAGGCCGTCGCTCCACGCCCGCGGCACCGCGGGTCGCGCCCGCGCCCGCTGCCCTCGCCGCCGACCCGGCGAGGCGGTGCGAGGAGGGGGGGGTCTCTGCACCCGCCTCCCCCTGCCCCCCAGCCCGGTTCCCCCCGCTGCAGCCGGGAGCGGCGCGGCAGCCGCGCAGCCCGCGCTGCGTCACGCGGCGTCTCCGCTCCTCGGCCGCGGTTTCCCCCCGGGTCGTTGCTTGGCAGCGGCGCAGGAGCGCGGCGGGGACGCGGCCACGCAGCCCCGCCAGCCCGGTGAGACGCGGGGCCGTGACGCAGCTGCGGGCGGCGAGGGGCCGCGGCACCCGCATCACCGCGCCAGCGGGACCCCCTCACCGCCGCTCGCGGGGTGCCCGCCGGACCCCCCCATCCCGGCGCAGCGCGTGGGGGCTCGCCTCGAGCCTCCGCAGCGGGGACCCCCGAGTCTGGGGGGACCCCTCGGAGAGGGAGCGCGGGGCCACGGCGCTGGGGGCCGCGCGGTTCGGCACGGGGGGGGCCCCGCGGCCGTGCCGGGGGCTGCGCGGGCACCGTGCGGCGCAGCGGGCCGGCACGCAGCGCGGCGAGGCCGCGGGCAGAGCCGGAGACGCGTGCGCGGTCGCGGGGCCGTGGTCGCGGTGCGGTCGCGGGGCCGTGGTCGCAGGGCGGTCGCAGGGCCATGGTCGCGGTGCGGTCGTGGGGCCGTGGTCGCAGGGCGGTCGCGGGGCCGTGGTGGGACAGCCGGCGCGGCCGGGTCACCGGCGTGGGTGGTTGCGGGTGACTTCGGCGAGGGGGCCCAGCTGGGCGCGGTGGGACGTGCCCAGCTCTGTCCAGGGGCGGGTGAGGAGCGGGTTGAGAGCTGATGGGTGCAAATTATTATTATTATTATTATTATTATTATTATTATTATTATTATTATTAAGGGACAGGCTCATACTGGTGACGCCGTTGTGGGTGTTTAGTGTAGGCCAACCACCTGGTGAGGAAGAGGAGGTCGAGGAGGCCTTCTGCAGCCGGCTGAAAGCAGCCTCCCGCTCACAGGCACTGGGTCTCACGGGGGGCTTCACCCCCCGCTATCTGCTGGGAAGACCATGCAGTGCGGGAGGTTCCTGCAGAGCGTGGATGAGAACTTTGGTGGAGGAGCCGAGGAGGAGGGGTGGGCTGCTGGACCTTGTCCTGACAAATAGAGCAGGGCAGGGTGAGGATGTGGAGGTTGGGGGGTGACCATGAGATGGTGGAGTTCAGGTTCCTGCGTGGAGGAAGCGGGGCGATAAGTAAGATCGCATCCGTGGACTTCAGGAGAGCTGACTTTGGCCTCTGCAAGGACCTACTTCGAGGAGTCCCATGGGTCAGGGCTCCAGGTGGTTGGGGGGTCCAAGAGAGCTGGTTACTACTCAAGCATCACTTCCTCCATGCTCAGGATCCAGGCAGCCTCATCTGTAAGAAACTGAGCAAAGGAGGCAGGAGACCAGCGTGGATAAGCAAGGAGCTTCTAGTGGAACTCAAATGGATGAGAAAGGTCCATGGAATGTGGAAAGTGGGGTGGGACACTGGGGAAGCGTACAGGAACGTGGTCAGAGCGTGCAGGGATGCGACGAGGAAGGCCAAGGCCCACCTGGAATTGAAGCTGGCAAGGGATGTCAAAAACAACAAGAAGGGCTTCTTCAACTCCATCAGCAGCAAAAGGAAGGCTAGGGACAACGTGGGGCCGCTGCTGAACGAGGCGGGTGTCCTGGTGACGGGGGATGCGGAGAAGGCAGAGCTACTGAATGCCTTCTGTGCTTCAGTCTTCAGTGCTAAGACTGGCCCTCAGGAATCCCAGGCCCCGGAGGTAAGAGAAGAAGCCTACAGAGAGGACGACTTTCCCTTGGTCGAGGAGGACTGTGTGAGGGATCGCTTAAGTGATCTGGATGTCCACAAATCCATGGGCCCCGATGGAATGCACCCACGAGTGCTGAGGGAGCTGGCGGATGTCATTGCTGAGCCACTCTCCATCATCTTTGAGAGGTCCTGGAGGACAGGAGAGGTGCCCGAGGACTGGAGAAAGGCCAATGTCACTCCAATCTTCAAAAAGGGCAAGAAGGAGGACCCAGGGAACTACAGGCCGGTCAGCCTCACCTCCATGCCAGGAAAGGTGATGGAGCAGCTTATCCTGGAGGTCATCATCAAGCAAGTGGAGGAAAAGAAGGTTATCAGGAGTAGTCAGCATGGATTCACCAAGGGGAAATCATGCCTGCCCCATCTGATAGCTTTCTACGATGACATGACTGGCTGGGTAGATGAGGGGAGAGCCGTGGATGTTGTCTATCTTGACTTCAGCAAGGCTTTCGACACAGTCTCCCATGACATCCTCCTAGGGAAGCTCAGGAAGTGTGGGCTGGATGAGTGGTCGGTGAGGTGGGTTGAGAACTGGCTGAATGGCAGAGCTCAGAGGGTTGGCATCAGCGGCGCTGAGTCTGGTTGGAGGCCGGGAACTGGTGGTGTCCCTCAGGGGTCAGTACTGGGTCCAGTCTTGTTTAACTTCTTCATCAATGACCTGGATGAAGAGTCAGAGCGTACCCTCAGCAAGTTTGCTGATGACACCAAACTGGGAGGAGTGGTGGATACCCTGGCAGGCTGTGCTGCCATCCAGCGAGACCTGGACAGGCTGGAGAGCTGGGCAGAGAGGAACCTGATGAGGTTCAACAAGGGCAAGGGCAGGGTCCTGCCCCTGGGGAGGAACAACCCCAGGCACCAGGACAGGCTGGGGCTGAGCTGCTGGAGAGCAGCTCTGCAGAGAGGGACTGGGAGTGCTGGGGGACGACAGGGTGACCATGAGCCAGCAGCGTGCCCTGGGTGCCAAGAAGGCCAAGGGGATCCTGGGGTGCATGAGGAGGAGTGTGGGCAGCAGGGCGAGGGAGGTTCTCCTCCCCCTCTGCTCTGCCCTGGGGAGGCCCCATCTGCAGTGCTGTGTCCAGTGCTGGGCTCCCCAGTTCCAGAAAGATGAGGAGCTACTGGAGAGAGTCCAGCGCAGGGCTGCGAGGATGAGGAGGGGACTGGAGCATCTCTGCTACGAGGAGAGGCTGAGGGAGCTGGGCTTGTTCAGCCTGAAGAAGAGAAGGCTGCGAGGGGACCTTCGAAATGCCTCTAAATATCTGCAGGGTGGGGGTCAGGAGGACGGGGCCAGACTCTTTGCAGTGGTGCCCAGCGACAGGACAAGGGGCAATGGGCACAAACTGAAGCCTGGGAAGCTCCAGCTGAAGCCGAGGAAGAACTTCTTCCCTCTGAGGGTGACGGAGCCCTGGCCCAGGCTGCCCAGGGAGGCTGTGGAGTCTCCTTCTCTGGAGATATTCCAGCCCCGCCTGGCCGCGGTGCTGTGCCCCCTGCTCTGGGTGACCCTGCTTGGGCAGGGGGTTGGGTGGGGGGTCCCCAGAGGTCCCTGCCCACCCCGCCATGCTGTGAGGCTGAGTCTGTGCCACCCAGGAACCCCCCCGGGGACCCTGTTCGGCTCCTGCACCGGGACGGAGCTGGAACCGTGCTCCTGACGCCGTCCTTGGACCCGTCCCAGCCTCTCTGAGCCCCCGGCTGCCGCGGTGCCTCGGTGCCTGCGGGTGCCAGGACCGGGCAGGGTGGGCGCGGGGGGCCGGGGGCCGCCACACGCAGGGCCAGCGGCACGCGGCGACGCGGCTGGGGCGAGCGCGGTGCCGGCGAGCTGTGATGGCGGCCGGGCACGAACCAGCGTGCGGCTTCCGCACGATCCCGCGCGCGCGGCCCGCGGCGGGGGGAGACGCGCGGCGTGGGGCGTGGGTGGGCGGCCATGGGGCGACCACGGCCATGGGGCACGGCACGTCCGGAGCCCGGGGACCCTGGGGCGACGTCGCGGCGGGCGCGGGGCTGCGCGGGTGCCGCCGGCTGCCGCGCTGTCTGGCTGCCAGCCCCGGCCCCTCCGCGGCCTCTCCCTCGCAGCCCCCCGCCGGCCTCTCCTCCTTCCCCGCTCCCCCTCTGCGGCCCCTTCCTGCCTCGGCCGCTGCCGCCGCGCGCTGCTGCGGCTCAGGTGAAGCCGGCCCCGCCGCGGACACGCCGGGGGCCCCGCGCAGCCCGCGACCCCCACGTGCGTCCCCGCCCGCCGCGACGCGGTGCCAGGCGTGGGCTCCGGCGCGGGGAGCGGGGACCCCCGCCACGCCGGGGTGCCGGGGCGGCGGCTGCGGCGCGGGGTGCAGGTTCACGCGCCGCGGGGTGCATGCAGCCCTTTCCGCGCGGTGCCGGAGCCCCCCGACCCACGCGGACCGGGCTCCAGCGCGTCGGGGGAGCGGGTCTGGACCCCGCCGGGGCTCGGTGCTCACGTGGCGACGGCGCCCGGCACCGCGGCAGCTCGTGCCGCAGCCCGCGCCGTGGCCGCAGCCGCGGTTCTCCTTCCGACGGCGGCCCGGGGTCCCGCCTCGCCGGCCGGGCACGCGGCCACGCGCGACCCACGGTGCCGGCGACGCCAGCGCCGCGCCCAGGACCCCGAGCCGCGCGGCCCCGGTGCCGGCGGCGTAACCGTGCTCTCTGTCTCCGGCTCGCAGGGGGAAGAGGAGCCCGAGGAGAACCAGAGCAAGGAGGAGAAGCAGGAGCCGGGGACGCCCATGAGGAAAGCCGGGCGGCCCGGGCGGAAGCGCAAGCATGCCCAGGTGAGCCCGCGGGCGCCGGCGCGGGGCGCGGCGTGGCGTCCCCCCGCGGGGCCGTCCTGCCCCGCCGCGTGGCACACGCACCGCGCTGGCAGCAGGCGACGGCTCCCGGCGTGCCGGGGCACGCGCCCGCTCGCTCGCGCTCCCCGGCTCTGCTCGGCGCGGCGTCGCTCGAGGCCCCGGCGTGCGTTTGCTCCCGGTGCCCCCCGCCGCGAAGCCGTCCTGCGGCGCTGCGCCGGGGGGGCTCGGCGAGCGGAGCCCCCGGCTCCCGGCCCGACGCCAGCGGCCGCGGTGACAAGGCGGGTGCGGGTGCGCGGGGCTGAGCCCCCGGCTGCCTCCCCGGCTCCTGCCGCGCCGGTGATGCCGGCGATTTGTGCGCGGGGCTCGCCGGCTGCCGTGCCCGCCGCGGGGTGCTGCGGCGTGGCGGGGGGTGCTCGGGGCTTTGGGCAGCGGCCGGCGCTGGGGGGGCTGGCGGTGGCTTGGCCCTCCCGAGCCGGGACGCGTCGCGGTGCCGGCTGGGGAGCCGCAGTGGCTTCCTCCCCGCCGGCTGGCCGGATGTCACGCCGCCGGCTGCCGGTGCCACCGGGTCCCTCTTGGCGCCGGCGCCGCGGCGGGAAGGTGCCCGTGGTCACCCCGGGGCTGGGTGCAGGCAGGGCCCGGCCGGCGTCGCCGCAGGACGGTTGCAAAAGGTTTTGGCAAAGGTTTTCCGGCGGCAGAAGGGGTCAATCCTGCGCCGGGACGGGGCCGGGGCCGCGCTGCCTGTCCCGACCCCTGCGTCGACGCGGCGGCGGGGCCGGGGGAGCCGGGGTGGCATCGCCTGCGGTGCCGTGGGGTGCCATGGAGCGCTGTGGGGTGCCATGGGGTGCCATGAGGTGTGGTGGAGTGCCGTGGGGTGCCATGAGGTGCCGTGAGGTGCCATGGAGTGCTGTGGGGTGCCATGGAGTGCCATGGGGTGCCGTGGGGTGCTGTGGTATGCCATGGAGTGCTGTGGGGTGCCATGCAGTGTGGTGGGGTGCCATGAGGTGCCATGGGGTGCCGTGGGGTGCCGTGGGGTGCCATGAGGTGCCATGGAGCGCTGTGGGGTGCCATGGGGTGCCATGGAGTGTGGTGGGGTGCCGTGGGGTGCCATGGAGCGCTGTGGGGTGCCATGGGATGCCATGGGGTGCCATGGGGTGCCATGGAGTGCCATGGAGTGCCGTGGGGTGTCATGCAGTGTGGTGGGGTGCCATGAGGTGCCATGGGGTGCCGTGGGGTGCGGTGGGGTGCCATGAGGTGCCATGGAGCGCTGTGGGGTGCCATGGGGTGCCATGGAGTGTGGTGGGGTGCCGTGGGGTGCCATGGAGTGTGGTGGGGTGCCATGAGGTGCCATGGAGCGCTGTGGGGTGCCGTGGGGTGCCATGGGGTGCCGTGGGGCGCGGCGGGCCGCGGGGCCGGGAGCTGGCAGGGGAGTGGGCAGCCGGGCTGGCGGCGCTGGCCGTGACTGCGGCGGGGCGGGAGGGCCGAGCCGGGGCCGGGGAGCCGCCGCGGTGGAGGAACAATGCTGGCACGGGGACAAGCGGGGAGCGGCGCCCGCAGCGGGGGCAGCCGCGGAGCCGGGGGGTCTCTGGCCGCCCCGGCAGCCCCCACCGGCACGGCGGGTCCGGCACACGGACGGACGGCGGCGGTGCCACGACGCCGGGCACCTCCCGGAGAAGAGCCGGGCGGCGGGCGCCCGTCCCGCGTGCGCTTGCGGCGTGCTCCCGCGTGCCGCACCTGCCGCGTGGCCGGCCCCGTCGCGGGCGGGGGTCCCGCTGCCAGGCGGGCGGCGCTGGCGAGCCCCGCGGTGACGGCGCCCGCAGCAGCGGGTCCCGGCCGGGGGCACCGCGCCGGCGTGGCACGGGGCGCTGGGCGAGCGGGCTGGCTCGCCGAGGGTCCCCGGGACCCCGCCGACGGGGACGCAGCGGGCAGAGGGGTCGCAGGAGGGTGCTGAGCGCCCAGCTCAGCCCGCGCCGTGGCTGCGTGGGGACGGGGCTCGCCGGCGCGGGGGGCTCGGTGCCGAGGACCCGTGGCGGTGCTGCCTTCCCCTGCCAGCGCGGCCGTGGGCGCGGGGACCCCCGTCGGGGCTCAGCGGGGCGCGGGAGCCGGCGCGGAGGCCGGAGGAGGAGGTGCCAGCGCCGGGGGCTGCGGTGCTGAGGAACGGCCGCGGCGCTGGGCACGGACGGGCCCTGGCAGGAGCCGGCAGCGGTCTGGCAGCGCGGGCAGGGAGCGGGGCCGAGGGTACCAGCGTATCGGAGAGCTGCGCCGTGCCGCACCGAGCCGTGCCAAGCTGTGCCAAGCTGTGCCAAGCTGTGCCAAGCCACGCCGTGCCACACCATGCCGTGCCATGCTGTGTTGTGCCACGCCGTGCTGTGATGTGCTGTGCCATGCCACACCATGCTGTCCTGTGCCATGCCGTGCCATGCTGTGCCACCCTGTGCTGTGCCACACCGTGCTGTCCCGTGACGTGCTGTGCCATCCCGTGCCGTGCCGTGCCATGGCGTGCCATGATGTGCTGTGCCACACCATGCTGTCCCATGATGTGATGTGCCATGCCATGCCGTGCCGTGCCGTCCCGTGACGTGCTGTGCCATCCCGTGCCGTGCCGTGCCATGCGGCGCTGGGCTGTGCTGAACCACGCCGTGCTGTCCCATGATGTGATGTGCCATGCCGTGACGTGCCGTCCCGTGACGTGCTGTGCCACACCGTGCCGTGATGTGATGTGCCACGCCATGCCATGCTGTGCCGTGCCATGCGGCACTGGGCTGTGCTGAACCATGCTGTGCCGTGCCGTGATGTGCCACACTGTGCCATCCCATGATGTGCCATGCCATGCCGTGCTGGGCTGTGCTGAACCACGCCGTGCCGTGATGCGCTGTGCCACGCCGTGCCATCCCATGCTGTGCCATCCCGTGCCGTGCCGTGCCATGCGGCGCTGGGCTGTGCTGAACCATGCCGTGCCGTCCCATGACATGATGTGCCACACCGTGCTGTGCTGTGATGCGCTGTGCCATCCCATGATGTGCCGTGCCATGCCGTGATGTGCCATGCTGTGCCATCCCATGCCGTGCCATCCTGTGCCGTGCCATCCCATGCTGTGCCATCCCATGATGTGCCGTGCCGTGCAGCGCTGGGCCGTGCTGAACCATGCCGTGCCGTCCCATGACGTGCCACACCATGCTGTGCCGTGATGTGCCGTGCCATGCCGTGCCATCCCATGATGTGCCATGCTGTGCCGTGATGTGCCACGCCGTGCCATCCCATGCTGTGCCATCCCGTGCTGTGCCATCCTGTGCTGTGCCATGCCATGCTGTGCCATGCTGTGCCATCCCATGCTGTGCCATCCCATGCTGTGCCATGCCGTGCCGTGATGTGCCATCCCATGATGTGCCGTGCCATGCCGTGATGTGCCATGCCGTGCCATGCTGTGCCATGCTGTGCCATCCCGTGCCGTGCCATCCCGTGCCGTGCCATCCCATGATGTGCCGTGCCATGCCGTGATGTGCCATGCCGTGCCGTGCCGTGCCGTGATGTGCCACACTGTGCCATCCCATGCTGTGCCGTGCCGTGCCGTGATGCGCTGTGCCACACCATGCTGTGCCATGCCGTGCCGTGCCGAACCGTGCCGCGGCTCCCAGGGCAGAGCCCCGGCCCACGGCTCGGGTGGGTCCGGCGCTGCCGCCGGTGCTCCGGAGCCGGGCCCGGCACGAGGCGGTGCCCGTTTCCCGCCGTCCCGCGCCGCGGCCTTGGCGGGGGCCCCGCGGAGGGGGGGCGGCCGCAGAAAGGCCGCGCGTGTTCCCCGGGCCGGCCGGCGCCGAGGACGCGGGTGGGTGGGCAGCAAGGCCGAGCCGCCGCCGGACCCTCCGCCGGGACCAGGACGGGCGCCGGGGCGGCCAGGGAGGGGCACGGCCGCGGCGGGGGTCCGGCGTCCCCTTCCCCTGCGCGTGCCTGCGGGCCCTCGCGCGAGGGGACGCGGCGCCGTCGCGGGGTCAGCGTGCCGCGTGCCCCCCGCCCAGCGCGCCGCAGGGGGACCCCCAGGCCCTGTCGCGGTGCTGAGCCCCCCAGTGCCACCCTGAGACCCCCAGTGCCACCCTGAGACCCCCACCGCCACGCTGAGACCCCCACCACCCTGCTGAGCCCCCCCCACCACACCGAGCCCCCCACCACCACGCTGAGACCCCCACCACCCTGCTGAGCCCCCCCCACCACACCGAGCCCCCCACCACCACACTGAGCCCCCCACCACCACACTGAGACCCCCACCGCCCTGCTGAGCTCCCTGCCACCCTGCTGAGCCCCCCACCACCCTGCTGAGACCCCTGCCACCACACCGAGACCCCCACCGCCACCCTGAGCCCCCCACCACCCTGCTGAGCCCCCCACTGCCGCATTGAGCCCCCCACCACCCTGCTGAGCCCCCCACCACCACACCGAGCCCCCCACCACCACGCTGAGCCCCCCGCCACCCTGCTCAGCCCCCCCCACCACACCGAGCCCCCCGCCACCCTGCTGAACCCCCCACCACCACACCGAGCCCCCCGCCACCCTGCTGAGCCCCCCACCACCCTGCTGAGCCCCCCACCACCACACTGAGCCCCCCACCACCCTGCTCAGCCCCCCACCACCCTGCTGAGCCCCCCACCACCACACTGAGCCCCCACCACCCTGCTGAGCCCCTCACCACCCGGCTCAGCCCCCCACCACCACCCTGAGCCCCCCGCCACCCTGCTCAGCCCCCCCCACCACACTGAGCCCCCCACCACCCTGCTGAGCCCCCCACCACCACACTGAGCCCCCCACCATCCTGCTGAGCCCCCTGCCACCCTGCTGAGCCCCCCACCACCCTGCTGAGCCCCCCACCACCACACTGAGCCCCCCGCCACCCTGCTGAGCCCCCTGCCACCCTGCTGAGCCCCCCACCACCCTGCTGAGCCCCCCACCACCACACCGAGCCCCCCGCCACCCTGCTGAGCCCCCCACCACCACGCTGAGCCCCCCGCCACCCTGCTGAGCCCCCCACCACCACACTGAGCCCCCCACCATCCTGCTGAGCCCCCTGCCACCCTGCTGAGCCCCCCACCACCCTGCTGAGCCCCCCACCACCACACCGAGCCCCCCGCCACCCTGCTGAGCCCCCCACCACCACGCTGAGCCCCCTGCCACCCTGCTCAGCCCCCCACCACCCTGCTGAGCCCCCCACCACCCTGCTGAGCCCCCCACCACCACACTGAGCCCCCCACCATCCTGCTGAGCCCCCTGCCACCCTGCTGAGCCCCCCACCACCCTGCTGAGCCCCCCACCACCACACCGAGCCCCCCGCCACCCTGCTGAGCCCCCCACCACCACGCTGAGCCCCCCGCCACCCTGCTGAGCCCCCCACCACCACACTGAGCCCCCCACCATCCTGCTGAGCCCCCTGCCACCCTGCTGAGCCCCCCACCACCCTGCTGAGCCCCCCACCACCACACCGAGCCCCCCGCCACCCTGCTGAGCCCCCCACCACCACGCTGAGCCCCCCACCACCCTGCTGAGCCCCCCACCACCCTGCTCAGCCCCCCACCACCCTGCTGAGCCCCCCACCACCACACCGAGCCCCCCACCACCGCATCGAGCCCCCCACCACCCTGCTGAGCCCCCCACCACCACACCGAGCCCCCCACCATCCTGCTGAGCCCCCTGCCACCCTGCTGAGCCCCCCACCACCCTGCTGAGCCCCCCACCACAACACTGAGCCCCCCACCACCCTGCTGAGCCCCCCACCACCCTGCTGAGCCCCCCACCACCCTGCTGAGCCCCTCACCACCCGGCTCAGCCCCCCACCACCACACTGAGCCCCCCACCACCCTGCTCAGCCCCCCACCACCCTGCTGAGCCCCCCACCACCACACCGAGCCCCCCACCACCCTGCTGAGCCCCCCACCACCACACTGAGCCCCCACCACCCTGCTGAGCCCCCCACCACCACACTGAGCCCCCCACCACCCTGCTCAGCCCCTCACCACCCTGCTCAGCCCCCCACCACCCTGCTGAGCCCCCCACCACCACACCGAGCCCCCCACCACCCTGCTGAGCCCCCCACCACCACACTGAGCCCCCCGCCACCCTGCTGAGCCCCCCACCACCACACTGAGCCCCCCACCACCCTGCTCAGCCCCCCACCACCCTGCTGAGACCCCCACCACCACACCGAGCCCCCCACCACCGCATCGAGCCCCCCACCACCCTGCTGAGCCCCCCACCACCACACCGAGCCCCCCACCACCACACTGAGCCCCCCACCACCCTGCTCAGCCCCCCACCACCACACTGAGCCCTCCCGCCGTGGCTGTGGGTGCCGGGGGCGGGGGGCGGCCGGACCCCCCCTCGCTCCCCCCCCCAGGCTGCAGCCGGGCCCCCCAGGGATCCCCCCCCCCCGCCCCCCCCAGTGGCGCGAGCCCGCGCGCTCCCGCCGTGACGCGGCCCCGCGCAGCCCCGCCCACTGCTGCGTCACGGGAACCGCCGCGCGCGCGCTCCCGCGGGGGGGGGGGGGGGGGGGCGGGGCGCGAGGCGGGGGCGGGGGCGGCTCCGCCTGTGGCACGCGCGGGGCCGGCGCGCGCAGAGGCGGGGCCGGGGACGCGGGGCTGGGGCACCCCCGCCTGGCGCGCGCACACGTCACACACGTGGCACACGCACACGTCACACACACGCGTGTCACACGCACACGTGTCACACACGTCACACACACGTGGCACACACACGTCACGTGTCACACGCACACGTCACACGTCACGTGTCACACGCACACGTCACACGTGTGTGTCACCCCCACCTGGCGCACACACGTGTCACACACACTTGTCACATGCACACGTGTCACACACACGTGTCACATGCACATGTCACACATGTCACACACATGTCACACGCAAACATCACACACACGTGTCACAGGCACACGTCACACACATCATGTGTCACACACAAACATCACACACACGCGTCACACGCAAATGTCATGCACACATGTGTCACACACACGTCCCACATGTGTGTCACACACGTCCCACATGTGTGTCACACACTTCATACATATGTCACATGCAAACATCACACACACGTGTGTCTCACCGCCACCTGGTGTGTCACACACACCTGTCATGCATGTGGCACACACACGTGTCACACACCCCCGCCTGTGGCACACACACGTCACACACACACACGTGTCACACACCCCGGCCTGGCACACACACGCGTGTCACACACGCACCAGTCACACGCACAAGTGTCACACACACACCTGGCACACACGCATGTCACGCATGTGTCACACACACATCGCACACCCCCGCCTGTGGCACACACACACGTGTCACACACTCCCGCCTGGCACACACACGCATGTCGTACACGTGTCACACACACACACCCCCCTAGCACTCCCCCACCTGTCACACACATACACGTCACACACACGTCACACAAACACGTGTCATGCACGCGTGTCACACCCCCCCGCCTGGCACACATACACGTCACACACATCACACACACGTGTCACACAAGCACACGTCATGCACACGCGTGTCACACCCCCACCTGGTGCACACATGCCTGGCACACACACATCACATACATGCGTGTCACCCCCATGTGGCACACACACACGTGTCTCACACCCCAGCTGGCACACACACACGTGTCACACACACCTGTCATGCGTGTCACACACGTGTCACACACACACGTCACACACATCACACACACGTGTCACACACACACGTCACACACATCACACACACGTGTCACACACACACGTGTCACACACATGTCACACACACACCCCACACACACACATCGCACCTGTCACACATGTGTCAAATACACGTGTCACACACACGTGTCACATGCTCACACCTGTTGCACACGCACACATCACACACCCACGCCTGTCACACACACGTGTCACACACACACACTCTCCTGTCACACGTCCTTGCCTGGCACACACATGTGTCACACCCCCCCGCCTGTTGCACACACACGTCACACACACTCCCCTGTCACACTCACATCTGTCACACACACACGTGTCACACACGTATGTCACACACCCCCACCTGGCACACACACATGTCACACACCCCTGCCTGTCGCACACACACGTGTCACACCCCCCACATGTCACACACACGTGTCACACACACACATCACACACACCCTGCCTGTCACACACTCACACCTGTTGCACACACACGTGTCACACACACACTCCCCTGTCACACAACCCCACCTGTCACACACACATGCGTGTCACACACACACATGTTACACACGTGTCACACGCACACTCCCCTGTCACACACCCCCGGGTGGCACACCCACTCCCTGCCTGCAGTGTTGGCGTTGCCCGGCTGACACACGCGTGTGCACGCCGCGGGCTCCAGCTGACACACGCGTGTGCGCGCTGCGGGCTCCAGCTGACACACGCGTGTGCACGCCGCGGGCTCCGGCTGTGCCTGTCACGCTCTGCCCCACCCTCACGCTCACCACGGGCCACGTTTGCGTGTGTCACGCTCGCACACGTGTCTGCACACGGGGCTGTCACGGGGCCTGGCTCTGCCTGTCACCTGTACACACGCACACACACGCACACGCACACACACGTGTCCCCGGCTCTGCCTGCGGCGCACACCCAGGCGTGCGAGCACGCGTCACGTTGTCCCCGCGCACGGCTGTCACGCGCCGCGTCCCTTCCCGTCCCCGGCTCTGCCTGTCACACACGCGTGCACAGCCACCGCGGGGCCCGGCTCCGCCTCTCTTGCACACGCGTGTGCACCGGCCGTCCCACGTTCCCGCTGCCGATGGGGACAGGCCGGCGGGGGGGGGGGGTCCCAGCACCGGCCAACGGGGCAGGACCAGCAGCTCCAGTGTCCCCTCCGCGCTGGGGACTGGGGCAGCCGCGTGACAGCCCCCTGGTCCTGACGGTGTCGTGGCCACGTGTCATGCTCCTGTGGGTGCTGTGGTGTTGTATCCTGGTCCTGGGGGTCTGGTGGCCACTTGTCCTGGAGGTGACATGGCGTTGCGTCCTGGTCCTGAGGGCATCGTGGTTTTGTGTCCTGGTCTTGGGGGTCTCATGGCCACTTGTCCTGGAGGTGACATGGCGTTGAGTCCTGGTCCTGAGGGCATCATGGCGTTGTGTCCTGGTCCTGGGGGTCTGGTGGCCACTTGTCCTGGAGGTGACATGGCATTGCGTCCTGGTCCTGAGGGCATCGTGGTCTTGTGTCCTGGTCCTGGGGGTCTGGTGGCCACTTGTCCTGGAGGTGACATGGCGTTGTGTCCTGGTCCTGAGGGCATCGTGGCGTTGTGTCCTGGTCCTGGGGGTCTGGTGGCCACTTGTCCTGGAGGTGACATGGCGTTGCGTCCTGGTCCTGAGGGCATCGTGGTTTTGTGTCCTGGTCTTGGGGGTCTCATGGCCACTTGTCCTGGAGGTGACATGGCGTTGAGTCCTGGTCCTGAGGGCATCATGGCGTTGTGTCCTGGTCCTGGGGGTCTGGTGGCCACTTGTCCTGGAGGTGACATGGCATTGCGTCCTGGTCCTGAGGGCATCGTGGTCTTGTGTCCTGGTCCTGGGGGTCTGGTGGCCACTTGTCCTGGAGGTGACATGGCGTTGTGTCCTGGTCCTGAGGGCATCATGGCGTTGTGTCCTGGTCCTGGGGGTCTGGTGGCCACTTGTCCTAGAGGTGACATGGCATTGCGTCCTGGTCCTGAGGGCATCGTGGTCTTGTGTCCTGGTCCTGGGGGTCTGGTGGCCACTTGTCCTGGAGGTGACATGGCGTTGTGTCCTGGTCCTGAGGGCATCGTGGTCTTGTGTCCTGGTCCTGGGGGTCTGGTGGCCACTTGTCCTGGAGGTGACATGGCATTGCGTCCTGGTCCTGAGGGCATCGTGGTCTTGTGTCCTGGTCTTGGGGGTCTCATGGCCACTTGTCCTGAAGGTGACATGGCATTGTGTCCTGGTCCTGAGGGCATCGTGGTCTTGTGTCCTGGTCTTGGGGGTCTCATGGCCACTTGTCCTGAAGGTGACATGGCATTGCGTCCTGGTCCTGAGGGCATCGTGGTCTTGTGTCCTGGTCTTGGGGGTCTGGTGGCCACTTGTCCTGGAGGTGACATGGCGTTGTGTCCTGGTCCTGAGGGCATCGTGGTCTTGTGTGCTGGTCTTGGGGGTCTGGTGGCCACTTGTCCTGGAGGTGACATGGCGTTGTGTCCTGGTCCTGAGGGCATCGTGGTCTTGTGTCCTGGTCTTGGGGGTCTGGTGGCCACTTGTCCTAGAGGTGACATGGCGTTGTGTCCTGGTCCTGAGGGCATCATGGCGTTGTGTCCTGGTCCTGTGGGTCTGGTGGCCACTTGTCCTGGAGGTGACATGGCATTGTGTCCTGGTCCTGAGGGCATCGTGGTCTTGTGTCCTGGTCCTGTGGGTCTGGTGGCCACTTGTCCTGGAGGTGACATGGCGTTGTGTCCTGGTCCTGACGGCATCGTGGTCTTGTGTCCTGGTCCTGGGGGTCTGGTGGCCACTTGTCCTGGAGGTGACATGGCGTTGTGTCCTGGTCCTGGGGGTTTCATGGTTGTTTGTTCTGAAGGTGACATGGCGTTTTGTCCTGGTCCTGAGGGCATCGTGGTGTTGTATCCCTGGTCCTCAGGGTTTCATGGCCGTTTGTCCTGGAGGTGACATGGCATTGCGTCCTGGTCCTGATGGTATCATGGCGTTGTGTCCTGGTCCTTAGGGTTTCATGGTTGTTTGTCCTCAATGTCACATGGCGTTGTGTCCTGGTCCTGAGAGCATCATGGTCTTGTGTCCTGGTCCTCAAGGTTTCACGGTCATTTGTGCAGGTCCTGAAGTTGCTGTGGCATTGTATCCAGGTCCCCGTGGTGTCAGGTCCTTGTGTCTTGGTCCTCAGGGTGCCATGGCATTGCATCTGGGTCCTCACGGTGTCACCTCCGTTTGTCTTGGTCCTGCGGGTGACACGGTGTTGTGTCCTGGTGCTGAGGGCGTCATGGCGTTGCGTCCTGGTCCTGCAGGTTTCACGGCCGTTTGTCCAGGTCGTGGAGGTGTCGCGGCAGTGTATCCAGGTCCCCTGGTGTCATTGTCACTTGTGCCTTGGTCCCAGGGTGTTCGCTGCAACGTGACCTGCTCCTCGGGGTGTGGTGGCAGCGAGCCCTGGTCCGGAGTGTGCCGGGGAGGTGTGGCTTGGTCCTGAGGGTGCCTGGACCACTTGTCTTGGACCTGAAGCTGCCAGGCGTTGTGTCCTGGTCCTGAGGGCGCCGTGGCCTTCTGGTCTGGTCCTGTGACTGTCATGGCTCTGTGTCCTGGTCCTCATGGTGTCACCTCCATTTCGTCTTGGTCCTCAGGGTGTCGTGGTATTGTGTCGTGGTCGTGAAGGTGCCCCAGCATCGTGTCCAGGTCCTCATGGTGTCACATCCTTGTGTCTTGGTCCTGAGGACGCCGTGGATGTGTCTTCTGTTTCCCAAGGGTGTCACGGCTTTGTGTCCTGGTCCTGAGGGTGTCGTGACAGTGTCTCCAGGTCCTCCTGGTGTCATACACTTGGGTCTCGGTCCTGAGGATGCCGTGGATGTGTCTTCTGTTTCCCAAGGGTGTCACGGCTTTATGTCCTGGTCCTGAGGGTGTCGTGGCAGTGTCTCCAGGTCCTCCTGGTGTCATACACTTGGGTCTCGGTCCTGAGGACGCCGTGGATGTGTGTCCTTTCCCTGAGGGTGTCACGGCGTTGTGTCCTGGTCCAGAGGACCAAACGGCAGCGCGTCCTGTTCCTTAGGGTGTCATCACACCATGTCCTGGTCCTGAAGGTGTCGTGACAGTGTGTTCAGGTCCTCCTGGTGTCACCTGCTTCTGTCCTGGTCCTGTGGGTACCGTCCCTCTGTCCAGGTCCTGAGGCTGTCATTGTGCCATGGTCTGGAGGGTGTTACTGGAAGGTGACCTGCTCCTGAGGGTGGCCTGGAAGCGTGTCCTTGTCCTGAGACTGCCATGGTCGAGTGTGGTGGTCCTGAAGTTGCCGTGGCATTTTGTCCTGCTCCTGAGGGTGCTGTGGCGCTGTATCCTGGTCCTCAGGGTGACACAGCAGCGTGTCCTGGTCACGAGGGTGTCACGTCCGTGTGTCCTGGTCCTGAGGACATCATGGCACTGTGTCCTGGTCCTGGAGGTGCCACAGCAACATTTCCCGGTCCTCAGCGTCTCACGTCTGCCTGTCCTGGCCCTGACGGTTTCAGGGCCGTTTGTCCTGACCATGAAGGTGTTGTGGCACTGCGTCCTTCTCCTGAGGGTGCCACAGCAGGATACACTGCTCCTCAGGGTGTCATCGCCACGTGTCATCGTCCTGAGGGTGTCATTGTGTTGTGCCCGGATCAGGAGGGTGCTGTGGCAGCGTGGCCTGGTCTTGAGGGTGCCGTGGCTTTGTTGTCCTCATCCTGAGAACGTTGGGGCTGTGTCTCCTTGTCCTGAGGGTGTCATGACAGCGTGTCCAGCTCCCCAGGGTTTCAGGGGGCTGTGTCCTGCTCCTGAGGGTGACGTGACGATGTGTCCTGGTCCGGAGGGCATCGCGGTTGTGTAGCTTGGTCCAGAGGACGTTGTGGCTGTCTGTCCGGCTTCTGAGGAGGCCATGGCCCCGTGTCGGTTCTTTGCAGATGTCATGGCAGTGTGTCCTCATCCTGAAGGTGTCATGGCAGTGTGTCCTCATCCTGAAGGTGTCATGGCTGTGTATCCTCGTCACAAGGGTGCCATGGCTGTGTGTCCTCATCCTGAGGGTGTCATGTCCATGTGTCCTGATCCTGAGGGCACTGTGGTGGTGTGTCCTGGTCCTGAGGGGTCCATGATGTTCTGTCCTGCTCCTGAGGATGCCATGTCACCGTGTCCTGGTCCTGACGGCGTCATGGCAGTGTATCCAGGTCCTCGTGGTGTCACATCCTTCCCACCCAAACCATTCCATGATGCTATGGTTCTGTGGTGTCCATGTGTCCAGGTTCTGCGGGTGCCATGGCAGCTTTTCCTGATCTGAGGATGTCACAGTAGCGTGTCCAGGTCCTGAGGATGCCGTGGCTCCGTGTCCTCGTCCTGAGGCTGCCATGGAAGTGTGTCCTGGTCCTGAGAGTGCCTTGGCAGATTGTCCAGGTCCTGAGGGTGTCATGTCCATGTGTCCTGCTCCTGAGGGCGCCATGGAGGTGTGTCATGGGCCTGAAGGTGCTGTGGTGGTGTGTCCTGCTCCGGAGTGTCTCACGATGCTGTGTCACGGTACTGAGGGTGCCGTGGCGTTGAGTCCTGGGGGTGTCATTGCAATGTGTCTTTGTCCTGAGGGTGTCTTGACCCCTTCTCCTGGACCTGCATGTCCTCATCATGAGGGTGCCGTGTCTGTGTCCTCATCCTGAGGGTGCCATGGCTGTGTGTCCTCACCACAAGGGTGCCATGGCTGTGTGTCCTCCTCCATAAGGTGCCATGGCTGTGTGTCCTCCTCCAGAAGGTGCCATGGCTGTGTGTCCTCATCGTGAGGGTGCCCTGCCATTGTGTCCTCGTTCTGAAGGTGCCCTGGCTGTGTGTCCTGGCCCTGCGGGTGCCGTGACACCATGTCCAGGTCCTGAGGGTGCTGTGGCAGTTTCTCCTGATCCTGAGGGTTTTGGGGCACCACGTCCTAGTCCTGAGGGCGTGCCCGGCTGGGGAGCAGCTCTGTGGAAAGGGACCTGCAGGTCCTGGTGGGCACCAGGCTCAGTCGGGGTGAGCACCGGGCTGCGCCGACGCGGGCGTCTCCAGCAGAGGTGAAGAAGGTGTCATCCCACTGCTCAGCGCTGGCCAGGCCACGGCTGGACTCGGGCGCTCAGTTGTGGTCCCTGCTCTGCACAAGAGGCTGGAGAGGGTCCAGGGCAGGGCCACAAAGATGGTCCAAGGACTGGGACACCTGCCATGTGGGGAAGGGCCAGGAGAAAGGGGCTTCTTCAGCCTGGAGAAAAGAGGGCTTGGGAAGACCTGGTCGCCATGTTCCCGTGTTTCAAGGGTGGCTACAAGGAAGGTGGAGACTCCGTTTCCACAGGGAGTCACCGGGACGAGGCGATGGGTGATGGGTGCAGGTTACTCATGGGGAGATGCCAACGGGACACGCGAGGAGGATAGGTGACGGCGAGAACAGTCAGCCACTGGAGTCATCTCCGCAGGGAAGCGGTGGATTCCCCGGCGCTGGGCACCTTTGCGAGTCCGCTGGACAGGGTGCGGGGCCATCTTGACTAGACCGTGCTTCGCCGGGAAGGGTTGGACCAGATGATCCATGAGGTCCCTTCCAACGTTGGTGATTCACGGCTGTGTGTCCCTGTCCTGAGGGTGTCCGTACACCGTGTCCTGGGGGTGTCCTGCGACATGAGGACTTTATGGCCTCAAGCTGCGTCAGGGGAGGTTCAGGTCGGAGATCAGGAAAAAGTTCTTCACTGGAAGAGTGGTCGGGCCTTGGCCCAGGCTGCCCAGGGCAGTGGGGGAGTCCCCATCCCTGGAGAGGTTCAAACACCGTGTGGATGTGGCACTTGGGGACATGGTTTAGCAGGCGTGGGGGTGTTGGGTTGATGGTTGGGCTTGATGATCTCAGAGGTCTTCTCCAACCTCAATGATTCCATGGTTCTGTGATTCCATGAGCAGCTCCTGAGGGTGCCGTGGCAGCAGTCCCGGGGGTACCATGGCACCATGTTCTTCTGGCCCAGAGGGTGTCATGCCACCGCGTCCTGGTCCTGAGGGTTTCATGACAGTGTGGCCTGGTCCTGGGAGTGTCGTGTCTGTGTGGCCTGGTCCTGGGGGTTTCATGGCACCGTGTCCTGGACCTGAGGGTTCTTTGGCCGTTTTTCCTGGTCCTGAGGGTGTCATGGCTGCGTGTCCTTCTCCTGAGGGTGTCCTGACAGTGTGTCCTGGTACTGATGATGCCACATCCATGTCTCCTTGTCCTGAGAGTGCAGTGGCATTGCCTTTTGGTCCTGAACGTGTCATGGCCATGTGTCCATGTCCTGAGGGCGTCACTGCAGCGTGTCCTGGTCCTGAAGATGCTGTGGCGGTGTCTCCTGGTCCTGAGAGTGCCATGGCAGCGTGTCCTAGTGCTGAAGGTGCCATAGCCGTGCGTCGTGGTCCTGAAGGCCTCATGGCACCATGTCCGTGTCCTGACGGTGTCATGGCCATGTGTCCTGGTCCTGAGGGAGTCACAGCAACATGTCATGGTCTTGAGGGTGTCATGGCAGCACGTCTCGGGCCGTGATGGTGCCATGCTCTTCTGTCCTGGCCGTGAGGTGTCCGTGGCGATGTGTTTTGCTCCTGAGGATGTCGTGACAACATGGCGTGTTCCTCAGGGTGCCATGGCGTTGTGTCCTGGCATCCCATGGCATTGTGTCCCGGTCCTGGCGGTGCCATGGCAGCGTGTCCTCATCCTGAGGGTGTCACAGCACCATGTCCTCATCCTGATGACGCCAGGTCCATGCATCCTGGTTCTGCAGGCACCATGGCCTTGTGTGGTGGTCCTTGTGGTGTCAGGACAGCGTCTCCATGTCCTGAGGGTGTCACAGCACCATGTCCTCATCCTGATGACACCAGGTCCATGCATCCTGGTCCCACAGGCGCCATGGCCTTGTGTGGTGGTCCTCGTGGTGTCAGGACAGCGTCTCCATGTCCTGAGGGTGTCACAGCACCATGTCCTCATCCTGATGACGCCAGGTCCATGCATCCTGGTCCCGCAGGCACCATGGCCTTGTGTGGTGGTCCTCGTGGTGTCAGGACAGCGTCTCCATGTCCTGAGGGTGTCACAGCACCATGTCCTCATCCTGATGACGCCAGGTCCATGCATCCTGGTCCCACAGGCGCCATGGCCTTGTGTGGTGGTCCTCGTGGTGTCAGGACAGCGTCTCCATGTCCTGAGGGTGTCACAGCACCATGTCCTCATCCTGATGACGCCAGGTCCATGCATCCTGGTCCCGCAGGCGCCGTGGCGTTGTGTGGTGGTCCTCGTGGTGTCAGGACAGCGTCTCCATGTCCTGAGGGTGCCATGGCCACGTCTCCATGTCCTGAGGGTGCCACTGTAGCCCCGTCCCACCCTGGTTCCCCCCACCAGCCCCGGCAGGCAGCAGCAGCCCGGGGTGCCTGAGGTGCAGGAGGTGGAACTCGGTCTTCCGGCGTGGTGGGCTTTCGTCCCCAGGTGGTCCCCGCGTCGTCGTGGAGCCGCGTCTCTGGGACATGGTCCCGGAGACGCCCTTAGCGCGGTGCCGTGCGTGGTGGGGAGGTGGGCGCAGGGCGGGGGGCCGGTTGGTGAGGGGTGGTGGTGGGCACGAGCTGGGGTGGCGTGGCCCCACCAGCACCCATGGCAGCTCCTTTCCCTCTCCTTCCCGGCAGGTGGAGAGCAGTGACACCCCCAAAGACAGCGCGGCCGTGCCCCAGTGCCCCCCGGCCTGCCCCGAGGCCAGCCCCGCCGAGCCGCTGCCCAACGGGGACCTGGAGGGCGACGGCGCCCAGTGGAAGGGCGCGGAGCGCGGCGGCGGCGCGAGCCCCGGCGACGACGAGACGGAGAGCCTGCCGGACGGCGAGACGCGCCGGGCGCTGGAGAACGGCCGCTGCACCCCCAAGGAGCGCCTGGACGCGGCGGCCGATGAGGGTGAGCTGGCCCCTTCCGACCCCCAGAAGAAACGCGGGAGGAGGAAACTCCTGGAAGCCGCTGAGAAAAGTAAGACCTTGGCCTTGAGGGGCCGCCCGCCGCGGGGGGCCCGCCGGCACCCGCTGCGCCCCGCGGGACCCCCCGGCGCTGCCCGCCGTGCCGCCCGGGCCGGGGAGCGCTGCCGGAGGACGAGGAGGAGGAAGGGCCGAGCCCCCGCGGGGTGCGGGGTGGGGGGCTGCCCTCGCCCGCTCGGCCGCCGCGCCGCGGCGGGATTGGGTGGGCGGGAGGGGAGCGCGGTCCTCGTGGTGCCGGCGCGGGTGCCGCGTGGTACAGGGGTGCCCTGCCCGCACCCCCGCCTGGCCCGGAGCGTGGCGCGTGGCGCGGGGCTGGGGCCGCGTGGCGTGGCAGCGCTGCGTGTGCCGCGTGGTGCAGGAGGCATCGCGTGGCGCGGTGCTGGTGCCGCTTCGCGTGGCAGCGCTGCGTGTGCCGCGTGGCACCGGTCCTGGGGCCGCTTCGCGTGGCAGCGCTGCGTGTGCCGCGTGGCAGCGCTGTGTGTGCCGCGTGGCGCCGGTGCTGGGGCCACGTGGTGCAGTGCTGGGGCCACGTGGCGTGGCAGCGCTGCGTGTGCCGCGTGGTGCGGGAGGCGTCGCGTGGCACCGGTGCTGGGGCCGCTTTGCGTGGCAGCGCTGCATGTGCCGCGTGGCGCGGTGCTGGGGCCACTTCGTGTGGCAGTGCTGCGTGTGCCGCGTGGCGCGGTGCTGGGGCCACTTCGTGTGGCAGCGCTGCGTGTGCCGCGTGGCAGCGCTGTGTGTGCCGTGTGGCGCCGGTGCTGGGGCCGCGTGGTGCAGTGCTGGGGCCACGTGGCGTGGCAGCGCTGCGTGTGCCGCGTGGCGCGGGAGGCGTCGCGTGGTGCGGTGCTGGGGCCGCTTTGCGTGGCAGCGCTGCGTGTGCCGCGGTGCTGGGGCCGCGCGGCGCCGGGGCCGAGGAGGTGCCCGTCATGGTGCCAGGGCTGCTCTGGGTGTTGCAGGGAGCGCGCCAGGCACCGGCACGGGCTCAGCACCAAATGGGGGTTGGTCCCAGGCACTGGCACGGGCTCAGCGCCACGCTGGGGTTGGTCCCAGGCACCGGCACAGGTTCAGGACCGCACTGTTGTCAGTCCCAGGCACCAGCACGAGCTCAGCACCGCGCTGGGGTCAGCCCCAGGCACCGACATGGGCTCAGAATCACACTGGGGTCAGCCTCAGGGACCATCACGGGCTCAGCGCCGCGCTGGGGTTGGTCCCAGGCACCGGCACGGGCTCAGCACCGCGCTGGGGTTGGTCCCAGGCACCGGCACGGGCTCGGCACTGCACTGTTGTCAGTCCCAGGCACCATCACAGGCTCAGCACCGTGCTGGGGTCAGCCCCAGGCACCGGCACGGGGCTCAGAATCACACTGGGGTCAGCCTCAGGGACCATCACGGGCTCAGCACCGCGCTGGTGTCGGTCCCAGGCACCGGCACAGGCTCAGCACCACACTGGGGTCAGCCCCAGGCACCGGCACAGGCTCAGCACCGCGCTGGGGTCAGCCCCAGGCACCGGCACGGGGCTCAGCGCCGCGCTGGGAAGCAGCTCGGCGACGAAGGCCCCGGGGGTCCCAGTGGACCCCCAGCCGAGCGGGGTTCCCAGTACGGGGGGACATGGGCAGACTGGGGGGAGCCCAGCGAGGGCCCCCGGGATGCTGCAGGGACGGCTCCGGGGTGGAAGCCATCGCGGGGAGGGAGGCAGGGGGGGAGCCCGGCCAGGACCGGGGTGCCCGTGCCGGGACCGGGGCCACGGGCACAGACCGGGCTGGGGGGTCCCTGGGGACCCCGGCCCCACTGCTCAGCGCGAGGTGGCACAGGCACGGGGGTCTCCGTCCCTGCAGGCTCTGGTCGTGGCCCTGGGCAGTGGCTCCGGGGGGCCCGGCTGGAGCATGGGGACCCCAGCAGCGGCTCCGGCTGCCCCCCGGCACCCACCGCCGTGGGCCCCGCTGCCAGCACCCCGCTTGGCCGGGCGGTGCCGGGCGGTGGGACGGGGCAGCCGGGACCGGGATGGAGCCGGGGGCCGCAGCGCTGGGGCTCTGCGGAGGGGAGAGGGCGTGGGGCCGGGGTGGGCAGTGGGCTCCGGCGCTCGGGGTGCAGCAGGGAGACCCCACAGCCGGCCATGGCGGGCTGGGACCGGAGACGGGCAAGGACGGGCTGGGCTGGAGCTGGGAGGGACTGGGATGGGCTGGAGAGGGGGGAGGCAGAGCTGGGATGGAGCTGGGAGAGACTGGGATGGGCTGGAGAGGGGAGAGGCAGAACTGGGATGGAGCTGGGAGAGACTGGGATGGGCTGGAGATGGATGAGGCAGAACTGGGATGGAACTGGGAGAGACTGGGATGGGCTGGAGATGGAGGAGGCAGAGCTGGGATGGAACTGGGAGAGACTGGGATGGGCTGGGATGCAGGAGGCAGAGCTGGGATGGAACTGGGAGAGACTGGGATGGGCTGGGATGGAAGAGGCAGAGCTGGGATGGAACTGGGAGAGACTGGGATGTGCTGGGATGCAGGAGGCAGGGCTGGGATGGAACTGGGAGGGACTGGGATGGACTGGGATGCAGGAGGCAGAACTGGGATGGAGCTGGGAGAGACTGGGATGGGCTGGAGATGGAGGAGGCAGAGCTGGGCTGGAACTGGGAGAGACTGGGATGGGCTGGGATGGAGGAGGCAGAGCTGGGCTGGAACTGGGAGAGACTGGGATGGACTGGAGAGGGGAGAGGCAGGGCTGGGATGGAGCTGGGAGAGACTGGGATGGACTGGGATGCAGGAGGCAGAACTGGGATGGAACTGGGAGGGACTGGGATGTGCTGGGATGCAGGAGGCAGGGCTGGGCAGGAGGCAGCGCTGCGGACGCTGCCGCAGTCCCGAGGCCGCGGAGCAGCGGCCGCCGCCGCGCGGTGCAGACGGTGGCGGGGGCTGCGGCGCTGGGCACGGCCCGGTGCCACGCTGAGCGCGGCGGTGCTGAGCGCGGCGTGGCCCGGTGCGGGGACCCGCGGGCCATGGGGCGCGGGCAGCCCCGGGGCTCTGCGTCCGGCGGCAGCAGGGACGCGGGCACGGGGCCACGAGCATGGGTGCCACGGGCGTGGGTGCCACGAGCACGGGTGCCACGGGAGCGGGTGCCACGTGCGTGGGTGCCACGAGCGCGGGTGCGACGGGCGTGGGTGCCACGGGCGCGGGTGCCACGAGCGCGGGTGCCACGTGCGTGGGTGCGACGGGCGTGGGTGCCACGGGCGCGGGTGCCATGGGCGCGGGTGCCATGAGCGTGGGTGCCACAAGCACGGGTGCCACGAGCGCGGGTGCCACGAGCATGGGTGCCACAAGCACGGTGCCACGGGCGTGGGTGCCACAAACGTGGGTGCCACGAGCGTGGGTGCCACGGGCGTGGGTGCCACGGGCGCGGGTGCCAGGAGCGGGGGTGCCACAAGCACGGGTGCCACAAGCGCGGGTGCCACAAGCATGGGTGCCATTGAGTGTGGGTGCCACGAGCGCGGGTGCCACGAGCGTGGGTGCCACGAGCGGGGGTGCCATTGAGTGTGGGTGCCACAAGCGTGGGTGCCACGAGCGTGGGTGCCACGAGTGTGGGTGCCACGAGTGCAGGTGCCACGAGTGCGGCTGCCACAAGCGCGGGTGCCACGGGCGCAGGTGCCACAAGCGTGAGTGCCACGAGCGTGGGTACCATTGAGCGTGGGTGCCACGAGCCTGGGTGCCACGAGCGTGGGTGCCACGAGCGTGGGTGCCATTGAGCGCGGATGCCACGAGCGCGGATGCCACAAGCGCGAGTGCCACGAGCGCGGGTGCCATGGGTGCAGGTGCCACAGGAACGGGTGCCACGAGCGTGGGTGCCATTGAGCGCGGGTGCCACGAGCGCGGGTGCCATGGGTGCAGGTGCCACAAGCACGGGTGCCACGAGCGTGGGTGCCACGAGCATGGGTGCCATTGAGCGCGGGTGCCACGAGCGTGGGTGCCACGAGCGTGGGTGCCACAAGCGCAGGTGCCATTGAGCGTGGGTGCCACGAGCGTGGGTGCCACGAGCATGGGTGCCATTGAGCGCGGGTGCCACGAGCGTGGGTGCCACGAGCGTGGGTGCCTCAAGCACGGGTGCCATTGAGCGTGGGTGCCACGAGCGCGGGTGCCATTGAGCGTGGGTGCCACGAGCGCGGGTGCCACGAGCACGGGTGCCACGAGCGTGGGTGCCACAAGCGCGGGTGCCACGAGTGCGGGTGCCACGAGCGTGGGTGCCACGAGTGCGAGTGCCACAAGCGCAGGTGCCACGGGCGCGGGTGCCACAAGCGTGGGTGCCACGGGCGCAGGTGCCACGAGCGCGGGTGCCACAAGGTTGGCGGTGGCATCGTCACCTTCCGGCGTCGGGCTCGGCTGCGGCCGCATCCTCGTGCGCTGCCCGGTGCCACGGCTCGTCCCGCCGGGCAGAGGCTCCCGCAGCGCCCCGCGTCGCTGCTTCCTCCTCCTCCTCCTCCTCCTCGCACGCCGGCCACGCACCGCTTGCCGCCGCGCCGAGCGTGATTCGCTGCCCGGGCGGGGGTCTCGGCAGCGGGGGCACGGCCGTGCCCCCGCTGCCGAGACCCCCGCCCGGGCAGCGCGGCCGTGCCGGGTGCGGGGGGACGCCCGGGCGCGAGCGGGGGGCGCGGGGCGGCCGGCAGCCGTCGCAGGAAGGCGCGGGGGCGGGGACGGCGCGGCACGCGGCGGGCAGAGGGGTGCGGGGACACCGGCTGCGTGTCCCCAGCTGGGTCGGTGCCCCCCCCAGTTTGGCCCGTCCCGGTGCCAGGGGTGCGGGACCCAGTGGCGGGGGGGGGACCAGCAGGTCAGGACAGGTCAGGTCGCCTCTCCCGTGCCTCAGTTTCCCCACCCGAGCGGGGGCCGGGAGCACAGGGTGGCCGGGCAGGGAGCCAGAAAGCTCCTGTCTCCCAGTGTCCCCCAGTGTCCCCCAGTGACTCCCAGTGACCCCCAGTGTCCCCCAGTGACCCCAAGTGTCCCCCAGTGACCCCCAGTGTCCCCCAGTGACTCCCAGTGACCCCCAGTGTCCCCCAGTGACCCCAAGTGTCCCCCAGTGTCCCCCAGTGACCCCCAGTGTCCCCCAGTGACTCCCAGTGACCCCCAGTGTCCCCCAGTGTCCCCCAGTGACCCCCAGTGTCCCCCGTGACCCCTAGTGTCCCCCAGTGTCCCCCAGTGACCCCCAGTGACCCCAAGTGTCCCCCAGTGTCCCCCAGTGTCCCCCAGTGACCCCAAGTGTCCCCCAGTGACTCCCAGTGACCCCCAGTGTCCCCCAGTGACCCCAAGTGTCCCCCAGTGTCCCCCAGTGACCCCCAGTGTCCCCCAGTGACTCCCAGTGACCCCCAGTGTCCCCCAGTGTCCCCCAGTGACTCCCAGTGACCCCCAGTGTCCCCCAGTGACCTCAAGTGTCCCCCAGTGTCCCCCAGTGTCCCCCAGTGACTCCCAGTGACCCCCAGTGTCCCCCAGTGACCCCAAGTGTCCCCCAGTGTCCCCCAGTGACTCCCAGTGAACCCTAGTGACCCCCAGTGTCCCCCAGTGTCCCCCAGTGACCCCCAGTGACTCCCAGTGTCCCCCAGTGACCCCCAGTGTCCCCCAGTGACTCCCAGTGACCCCTAGTGACCCCCAGTGTCCCCCAGTGACTCCCAGTGACCCCCAGTGACCCCCAGTGACTCCCAGTGTCTCCCAGTGACCCCCAGTGTCCCCCAGTGACCCCCAGTGACCCCCAGTGTCCCCCAGTGACTCCCAGTGTCCCCCAGTGACCCCCAGTGTCCCCCAGTGTCCCCCAGTGACCCCCAGTGACTCCCAGTGTCCCCCAGTGACCCCCAGTGTCCCCCAGTGACTCCCAGTGACCCCTAGTGACCCCCAGTGTCCCCCAGTGACTCCCAGTGACCCCCAGTGACCCCCAGTGACTCCCAGTGTCTCCCAGTGACCCCCAGTGTCCCCCAGTGACCCCCAGTGACCCCCAGTGTCCCCCAGTGACTCCCAGTGACCCCTAGTGACCCCCAGTGTCCCCCAGTGACCCCCAGTGTCCCCCAGTGTCCCCCAGTGACTCCCAGTGACCCCCAGTGTCCCCCAGTGACCCCAAGTGTCCCCCAGCGACTCCCAGTGACCCCCAGTGTCCCCCAGTGACCCCAAGTGTCCCCCAGTGACCCCCAGTGACCCCCAGTGACTCCCAGTGACCCCCAGTGTCCCCCAGTGACCCCCAGTGACCCCAAGTGTCCCCCAGTGTCCCCCAGTGACTCCCAGTGACCCCCAGTGTCCCCCAGTGACCCCCAGTGACCCCCAGTGACCCCCAGTGTCCCCCAGTGACCCCCAGTGACCCCAAGTGTCCCCCAGTGACCCCCAGTGTCCCCCAGTGACTCCCAGTGACCCCCAGTGTCCCCCAGTGACCCCCAGTGTCCCCCAGTGTCCCCCAGTGTCCCCCAGTGACCCCCAGTGACTCCCAGTGTCCCCCAGTGACCCCCAGTGTCCCCCAGTGACTCCCAGTGACCCCTAGTGACCCCCAGTGTCCCCCAGTGACTCCCAGTGACCCCCAGTGACCCCCAGTGACTCCCAGTGTCTCCCAGTGACCCCCAGTGTCCCCCAGTGACCCCCAGTGACACCCAGTGTCCCCCAGTGACTCCCAGTGACCCCCAGTGACCCCCAGTGTCCCCCAGTGACTCCCAGTGACCCCCAGTGTCCCCCAGTGACCCCAAGTGTCCCCCAGTGACCCCCAGTGACTCCCAGTGACCCCCAGTGTCCCCCAGTGACCCCCAGTGACCCCAAGTGTCCCCCAGTGTCCCCCAGTGACCCCCAGTGACCCCCAGTGACCCCCAGTGTCCCCCAGTGACCCCCAGTGACCCCAAGTGTCCCCCAGTGACCCCCAGTGTCCCCCAGTGACTCCCAGTGACCCCCAGTGTCCCCCAGTGTCCCCCAGTGACTCCCAGTGACCCCCAGTGACCCCCAGTGACTCCCAGTGTCTCCCAGTGACCCCCAGTGTCCCCCAGTGACCCCCAGTGACCCCCAGTGTCCCCCAGTGACTCCCAGTGTCCCCCAGTGACCCCCAGTGTCCCCCAGTGTCCCCCAGTGACCCCCAGTGACTCCCAGTGTCCCCCAGTGACCCCCAGTGTCCCCCAGTGACTCCCAGTGACCCCTAGTGACCCCCAGTGTCCCCCAGTGACTCCCAGTGACCCCCAGTGACCCCCAGTGACTCCCAGTGTCTCCCAGTGACCCCCAGTGTCCCCCAGTGACCCCCAGTGACCCCCAGTGTCCCCCAGTGACTCCCAGTGACCCCTAGTGACCCCCAGTGTCCCCCAGTGACCCCCAGTGACCCCCAGTGTCCCCCAGTGACTCCCAGTGACCCCCAGTGTCCCCCAGTGACCCCAAGTGACCCCCAGTGACTCCCAGTGACCCCCAGTGTCCCCCAGTGACCCCAAGTGTCCCCCAGTGACCCCCAGTGACCCCCAGTGACTCCCAGTGACCCCCAGTGTCCCCCAGTGACCCCCAGTGACCCCAAGTGTCCCCCAGTGTCCCCCAGTGACTCCCAGTGACCCCCAGTGTCCCCCAGTGACCCCCAGTGACCCCCAGTGACCCCCAGTGACCCCAAGTGTCCCCCAGTGACCCCCAGTGTCCCCCAGTGACTCCCAGTGTCCCCCAGTGACCCCCAGTGTCCCCCAGTGACTCCCAGTGACCCCCAGTGTCCCCCAGTGCCCCCCCGTGTCTGCTTCTGGGCCGGGGTCCGGCTGCCGCGGGGGGGTCGGTCCCCCCAAGGGACCCCACGTGGGCGTCGCGCAGGGCTGGGTGGGCGTCCGGGGGGGGCTGTGGCCGCGGACCCCGGGGGGCAGCGGGGGTCCCGGCGGCCGGGGTCGTTTTTAGCCGCCTTCCCGGCAGCGGCGCGTGCCTGCGGCGAGCGAGACGCCGAGAGCGCGGGAAGCCGGCGGGGCTCCGCGCGCTGCCCCTGCCCGCCGCGGCCCCCCCGTCCCCGGACCCCCAACCCACGGCCCCCCGAGCCCCGGACCCCCGAGCCCCAGCCCCTTGACCCCTGGACCCCCGAGCCCTGGACCCCCGACCCCTGGACCCCCAACCCCTGGACCCACAACCCCTGGAGCCACAGTCCCTGGACCCCGGCTCCCCGGACTCCCAAGCCCCAAATCCCCGACCCCCGGACCCCCAACCCCCAGACCCCCGACCCCTGGACCCCCAACCACTGGACCCACAACCCCTGGAGCCCCGACCCCCAGACCCCCAACCCCTGACCCCTGGACCCCCGGACCCCCAACCACTGGACCCACAACCCCTGGACCCACAGTCCCTGGACCCCGGCTCCCCGGACTCCCAAGCCCCAAATCCCCGACCCCCGGACCCCCGAGCCCTGGACCCCTGACCCCCAGACCCCTGACCCCTGGACCCACAACCTCTGGACCCACAATCCCTGGACCCCCGCTCCCCAGACCCCCAACCACTGGACCCATAACCCCTGGACCCACAACCCCTGGACCCCCGACCCCTGGACCCCCGCTCCCCAGACCCCCAACCCCCGGACCCCCGACCCCTGGACCCACAACCTCTGGGTCCACAATCCCTGGACCCCCGACCCCTGGACCCCCGCTCCCTGGACCCCCAACCCCCGGACCCCGACCCCTGGACCCACAACCCCTGGACCCACCACCCCTGGACCCCTGAACCCTGGAGCCCCGCTCCCCGGACCCCCAACCCCCGGACCCCCGACCCCTGGACCCACAACCCCTGGACCCCTGCTCCCCGGACCCCCAACCCCTGGACCCCCGACCCCCAGACCCCCATCCCCTGGAGCCCCAACCCCTGGACCCCCGAGCCCCGGACCCCCGACCCCTGGACCCACAACCTCTGGGTCCACAATCCCTCGACCCCCGATCCCCGGACCCCCAACCCCCGGACCCCCAACCCCTGGACCCCCGCTCCCCGGACCCCCAACCCCTGGACCCCCGCTCCCCGGACCCCCAGCCAGGACGTGGCGGCAGCCGGCTCGCGTCCCGGCAGCGCGGCGCAGGACGATGGGGACGCTTCCCCGGGCTGGGGGGTCCCGGCCGGGGTCGCGGCCGCGCGGCGGGGTCCCGGGGGTCCTGCCCGGTAGCGCGGAGCCCCCCGCCCCCCCGCTGACGGCCGCTCTCCCTTCTGTGCGCAGGCAAAGAGGAGAAGGAGGAGGGCAGCTTCGACAGCCTGAAAATGGAGGCAAGTGCGGCCGGGGCCGCGCGCCGCCGCGTGCTGGGGTCCCCACCGCGGCACGGCCACGGGCACACGGCACCGGGGACCCCCGCGCCCCCCGTGAGCGTGTGTGTGAGTGTGAGTGTGAGTGTGAGTGTGTGAGTGTGTGTGAGTGTGTGTGTGTGTGTGTGAGTGTGTGTGTGAGTGTGTGAGTGTGTGTGTGTGAGTGTGAGTGTGAGTGTGAGTGTGTGAGTGTGTGTGAGTGTGTGTGTGTGTGTGTGAGTGTGTGTGTGAGTGTGTGAGTGAGTGTGTGTGTGTGAGTGTGTGTGTGAGTGTGAGTGTGTGTGAGTGTGAGAGTGTGAGTGTGTGTGTGAGTGTGAGTGTGTGTGTGTGTGTGAGTGTGTGTGTGAGTATGTGAGTGTGTGTGAGTGTGTGTGTGAGTGTGTGTGTGAGTGTGAGTGTGAGTGTGAGTGTGTGTGAGTGTGAGAGTGTGAGTGTGTGTGTGAGTGTGAGTGTGTGTGTGTGTGTGTGAGTGTGAGTGTGAGTGTGAGTGTGTGAGTGTGTGTGTGAGTGTGAGTGTGAGTGTGTGTGTGAGTGTGTGTGTGAGTGTGTGAGTGTGTGTGTGTGAGTGTGTGTGAGTGTGAGTGTGTGTGTGTGAGTGTGAGTGTGTGTGTGTGTGAGTGTGTGTGTGAGTGTGAGTGTGAGTGTGTGTGAGTGTGTGAGTGTGTGTGAGTGAGTGTGTGAGTGTGTGTGTGAGTGTGTGAGTGTGTGTGTGAGTGTGTGAGTGTGAGTGTGTGAGTGTGAGTGTGTGTGTGAGTGTGAGTGTGTGAGTGTGTGTGTGAGTGTGAGTGTGTGTGAGTGTGAGTGTGTGTGTGTGAGTGTGAGCATGAGTGTGTGAGTGTGTGTGTGTGTGTGAGTGTGAGTGTGAGTGTGTGAGTGTGTGTGCCTGTATACACGTGTGTGTGCATGTATGTGTGTGTCTGCATGTGTCTGCATGTGTGTGCACATGTGTGTGCATGTGTGTGTGTGCATGTATGTGTGTGTACGTGTGTCCACGTGCATGCAGGTATGTGTGCACATGTGTGCTGTGCACGTGTGTGTGCCTGTGTGTGTGCATGTGTGTCCACGTGTGTGCAGGTATATGTGCACGTGTGCTGTGCACGTGTGTGCATGTGTATGCACGTGTGTGCGCACGTGTGTGTGCCTGTGTGTCCACATGTGTGCAGGTATGTGGGCACGTGTGTGTGTGCTGTGTGCACATGTGTGCGCATGCGTGTGTGCCGTGTGCACACGTGTGCGCTCACCGCTGCCCGCGCCCCTGTGCCCGTCTCCCCCCTGTTCCCCCTGCCCCGTGCCCCCCGCCCCCCGCCTGCTCCCCACGCCCCCCGCCCACGCCCCCCACCTGCGCCCCCCGCCCACGCCCCCCACCCTGTGCCCCCCACCTGCGCCCCCCGCCCGCTCCCCACGCCCCCCGCTCCCCACGCCCCCCGCTCCCCGCGCCCCCTGCCCGCGCCCCCCGCCCGCTCCCTGCGCCCCCCACCCACGCCCCCCACCCTGTGCCCCCCACCTGCGCCCCCCGCCCGCTCCCCGCGCCCCCCACCCGCGCCCCCCGCCTGCTCCCTGTGCCCCCCACTCCCCGCGCCCCCCACCCTGTGCCCCCCACCCGCTCCCCCCACCCGCGCCCCCCACCCACTCCCCCCGCCCGCTCCCCGCGCCCCCCACCCGCGCCCCCCACCCGCACCCCCCGCTCCCCGCGCCCTCAGCGCGCTGTCTGGCGCAGGGCGCGCGCGGGCGGCTGCGCGGCGGCCTGGGCTGGGAGTCGAGCCTGCGGCAGCGGCCGGTGCAGCGGCACACCTTCCAGGCCGGGGACCCCTACTACATCAGCAAGCGGAAGCGGGACGAGTGGCTGGCGCGCTGGAAGCGGGAGGTGAGCGCCGCGTGGCACCGGGGCGGGGCGGGCGCCGCGACGCCGCGTGACACCGGCCGTGTCCCCCAGCCCGGTGACGGCGGCAGGCAGAGCTCCGCGACGCGGCCGAAGGCGGCGAAGCCGGTGGCGGCGGTGGGGGGGATGGGGGGTGGCGGGAGCCGCGGTGCCGATGGCCGCTCGGGGTGCGGGGGGGGTCCTGGGGGTCCCGTCCCCACCGGCGTCCCCGCCGCTCCCCCCTCACCCCGTTCTCGGCATCGGTGCCAGGGCCCCTGCGCTGCCGAGTGCCATCACGCTGGCACCGTGCGGGGACGCAGCGAGGTTGGCACGGCCACAGGGTCCCCACAGGGCACAGGGCATGGCCATAATGTCTCCACGGGGCACAGGGCACAGCTGGCATGGCCACCATGTCCCCACAGGGTGTAGGGCACGGCCATAATGTCCCCACAGGGCACAGGGCATGGCTGGCACGGCCACAGGGTCCCCATGTGGCACAGGGCACAGCCACAGGGTCCCCATGTGGCACAGGGCACGGCCATAGGGTCCCTACGGGGCACAGGGCATGGCTGGCATGGCCACAGGGTCCCCACGGGGCACAGGGCACGGCCACAGGGTCCCCATGTGGCACAGGGCACAGCTGGCACAGCCACAGGGTCCCCATGTGGCACAGGGCACAGCCACAGGGTCCCCATGTGGCACAGGGCACAGCTGGCACAGCCACAGGGTCCCCACGGGGCACAGGGCACAACCATGGTGTCCCCACGGGACATGGCCACAATGTCCCCACGGGGCACAGGGCATGGCTGGCACAGCCACAAGGTCCCCACGGGGCAAAGGGCACGGCCACAGGGTCCCCATGTGGCACAGGGCACGGCCATGGTGTCCCCACAGGACATGGCTACGATGTCCCCACAGGGCACAGGGCACGGCTGGCACGGCCACAGGGTCCCCACAGGGCACAGGGCATGGCTGGCATGGCCACAATGTCCCCACAGGGTCCCCATGTGGCACAGGGCACAGCTGGCACAGCCACAGGGTCCCCACGGGGCACAGGGCACAACCATGGTGTCCCCACGGGACATGGCCACAATGTCCCCACGGGGCACAGGGCATGGCTGGCACAGCCACAAGGTCCCCAGGGGGCACAGGGCACGGCCACAGGGTCCCCATGTGGCACAGGGCACGGCCATGGTGTCCCCACAGGACATGGCTACGATGTCCCCACAGGGCACAGGGCATGGCTGGCATGGCCACCATGTCCCCACAGGGTGTAGGACACAGCCATAATGGCCCCATGGGGCACAGGGCATGGCTGGCACGGCCACAGGGTCCCCACAGGGCACAGGGCACGGCCGGGGCGTCCCCGTGGGGCACAGGGCACAGCTCGCACGGCTACAGGGTCCCCATGTGGCACAGGGCACGGCCGTGGTGTCCCCACAGGACATGGCCACGATGTCCCCATGGGGCACATGGCACAACCGCGGTGTCCCCCCATGGCGCAGAGCACGGGCGGGGTGGCTGTGCCAGGGGACCTCGCGGTTTTGCTCCTGTGCCGTGGCCACACTGCAGCCGGTGGCTCACCAGGACGCAGTGCCATGGCCATGCTGTGGCCGGTGGCTCACCAGGACGCGGTGCCATGGCCACGCTGTGGCCGGTGGCTCACCAGGACGCGGTGCCATGGCCACGCTGTGGCCGGTGGCTCACCAGGACGCGGTGCCGTGGCCACGCTGCAGCTGGTGGCTCGCCAGGACGCAGTGCCATGGCCATGCTGTGGCCGGTGGCTCACCAGGACGCGGTGCCATGGCCACGCTGTGGCCGGTGGCTCACCAGGACGCGGTGCCATGGCCACGCTGTGGCCGGTGGCTCACCAGGACGCGGTGCCGTGGCCACGCTGCAGCTGGTGGCTCACCAGGACGCGGTGCCGTGGCCACGCTGCGGCCGGTGGCTCGCCAGGACGCGGTGCCATGGCCACGCTGTGGCCGGTGGCTCGCCAGGACGCAGTGCCATGGCCATGCTGTGGCCGGTGGCTCACCAGGACGCGGTGCCATGGCCACGCTGTGGCCGGTGGCTCACCAGGACGCGGTGCCATGGCCACGCTGTGGCCGGTGGCTCACCAGGACGCGGTGCCGTGGCCACGCTGCAGCTGGTGGCTCGCCAGGACGCAGTGCCATGGCCATGCTGTGGCCGGTGGCTCACCAGGACACGGTGCCATGGCCACGCTGTGGCCGGTGGCTCGCCAGGACGCTGTGCTGTGTCCACGCTGTGGCCGGTGGCTCGCCAGGACACGGTGCCGTGGCCGCGCTGCGGCCGGTGGCTCGCCAGGACGCTGTGCCATGGCCACACTGTGGCCGGTGGCTCGCCAGGTCACGGTGCCGTGGCCACGCTGTGGCCGGTGGCTCGCCAGGACGCGGTGCCATGGCCATGCTGTGGCCGGTGGCTCGCCAGGACGCGGTGCCGTGGCCACGCTGTGGCCGGTGGCTCGCCAGGACGCGGTGCCATGGCCACACTGTGGCCGGTGGCTCACCAGGACGCGGTGCCATGGCCACACTGTGGCCGGTGGCTCGCCAGGACGCGGTGCCATGGCCACGCTGCGGCCGGTGGCTCGCCAGGACGCGGTGCCGTGGCCACGCTGTGGCCGGTGGCTCGCCAGGACGCGGTGCCATGGCCACACTGTGGCCGGTGGCTCACCAGGACGTGGTGCCGTGGCCACGCTGTGGCCGGTGGCTCGCCAGGACGCGGTGCCATGGCCACGCTGCGGCCGGTGGCTCGCCAGGACGCGGTGCCGTGGCCACGCTGCGGCCGGTGGCTCACCAGGACGCGGTGCCATGGCCACGCTGTGGCCGGTGGCTCGCCAGGACGCGGTGCCGTGGCCACGCTGTGGCCGGTGGCTCGCCAGGACGCGGTGCCGTTGTGGGAGAAAGCCCGGAGCGTTTGGAGCCTGGATCGGCCGCCCCAGGGTCCCCAGGGCCGGGGGTCCCCAGGGCAGGGGGTCCCCGGGGACGGGGTCGGGACGTGCCACCCCCAGCCACCTTGCCCTGTGCCCCTCCGGCGAGCTCCCCGTGCCGGCCGCGGTGCCGGCCGTGCCCCGAAGGGGTTCGCACCCCTGGGGGTGCCAGGGCCCCCCGGCCGTCCCTCCTCTTCCTCGCGCCGGGGGCTGCAGCCGCAGCGGGGGGTGCAGGTCCGGCACCGGCGTTTGCCGACTGTGCCGGGACGGCCTCGGCTGGGCCCTGGTGCCGGCCGTGCAGCCCTGCCGCGGTGCCCGGCGTGGGGCAGGGGCGGGGGGCAGGTGGGGTGGGGATGGGATGGGGATGGGGATGGAGATGTGGAGGGGATGGAGATGGAGATGTGGTGGGGATGGAGATGGAGATGGGGATGGAGACAGAGATGGAGATGGGAATGGAGATGGGGAGGGGATGGAGATGGAGATGGGGATGGGATGGAGATGAGATGGAGATGGGATGGAGATGGAGGTGGGATGGGATGGAGATGGGATGGAGATGGGGATGGAGATGGAGATGGAGATGGGATGAGATGGGATGGAGATGGAGATGGGGATGGAGATGGACATGGGGATGGGATGGAGATGAGATGGAGATGGGATGGAGATGGAGGTGGGATGGGATGGAGATGGGGATGAGATGGAGATGGGATGGAGATGGAGATGGGATGGGATGGAGATGGGGATGAGATGGAAATGGGATGGAGATGGAGATAGAGATGGGATGGAGATGGGGATGAGATGGAGATGGGATGGAGATGGAGGTGGGATGGGATGGAGATGGGATGGAGATGGGATGGGATGGAGATGGGATGGGATGGAGATGGAGATGGGGAGGGGATTGGAGATGGAGATGGGACGGGGCAGGGGCAGGGACAGGGATGGGATGAAGATGAAGATGAGAATGGGTGTGAGATTGAGATGGGGCAGGAACAGGGGATGGAGATGGAGATGAGGTGAAGATGAGATGGGGATGGGGGTGGGACAGTGGATGAAGATGGGGATGGAGATGGGGGGGGTGGAGGTGAGGGTGGGGGTGGGGGTGGGATGGAGATGGTTGGGGGTGGGGCAAGGACAGGGACTGGGAGTGGGGGCGGGGTGAGGAGGGGGCAGGGGCCGGAGGGGGGGCAGGGCTGGGGGTCTCGGCGCGCCCCTCGCCCGCGGGCCCGGCTGATCTCCGTTAACGAGCGGCGGATGGGAGACTTCCTCCCCCCCTCCCCCACCGCTGCCGCCCCCCTCCCCCCCCCCGCCGGGGCCATCGGGCCCCTTTGTCCCCGCACTCTGCACCACAAAGGGGGCCCCGGGCTCAGGAGCCAGCGCCGGGGGGCCCGGGACCCCCCACCCCCACCCGGCCGGCAGAGCCTGGGGGGCCCCGAGGGGCCCGGGACCCAGTGCAGTATCGATGTGTACTGGGATGAACTGGGAGATGTGGCCCCAGACCAGTGGGTGCCCATGGGCTGAACTGGGAGATGTGGCCCCAGACCAGTGTGTGTGCTGGGCTGAACTGGGAGACGTGGTCCCAGACCAGTGCCGTGTCAGGGTGTGTGCTGGGCTGAACTGGGAGATGTGGCCCCAGACCAGTGCCGTGTCGGGGTGTGTGCTGGACTGAACTGGGAGATGTGGCCCCAGACCAGTGTGTGTGCTGGGCTGAACTGGGAGATGTGGCCCCAGACCAGAGCTATGCTGGTGTGTGCAATGGGCTGAACTGGGAGATGTGTCCCAGACCAGTGCTGTGTCGATGTGTGCCAGTGGGGTGAACTGGGAGATGTGGCCCCAAACAAGTGTGTGCCCATGGGTTGAACTGGGAGATGCAGCCCCAGACCAGTGCCGTGTCAGGGTGTGTGCTGGGCTGAACTGGGAGACGTGGTCCCAGACCAGTTTGTGTGCCGATAGCCTGAACTGGGAGACGTGGCCCCAGACCAGTGCCGTGTTGGGGTGTGTGCTGGGCTGAACTGGGAGATGTGGCCCCAGACCAGTGCCGTGTCAGGGTGTGTGCTGGGCTGAACTGGGAGATGTGGCCCCAGACCAGTGCCGTGTCAGGGTGTGTGCTGGGCTGAACTGGGAGACGTGGTCCCAGACCAGTGCCGTGTCGGAGTGTAAAATGGGCTGAACTGGGCGATGTGGTCCCAGACCAGTGCCGTGTCAGGGTATGTGCTGGGCTGAACTGGGAGATGAGGTCCCAGACCAGTGCCGTGTCGGTGCGCGTGGCCGTGCTGAGCCCCCCCCAGGCAGAGCCGCTGGGCCAGCTGCCCCCAAACCAGTGCTCGCACTGGGCGGAACTGGCGCAGCAGGGCCGGCCCGGAGCGGCCGGCCAGCCCCCGACTGGTGCGGCACTGGTTGAACTGGGCGGGCAGCCCCGCCCGGAGCCCCCGGCGGATTCCTGCCCCCCCCCCCCCCCCCCTCCCAGCACAAAGGGGCCGGGGCCGCGGCCCGGGGACAAAAGGCGGCGCGGCCCGGCCCAGCCCGGTCGGGATCGCTGAGCCGGGCCGGTGAGTACGGCGGGGCCGGGCCCGGGACACCCCCGCCCCCGAGCCGGGCCGAGCGGGGACACCGGAGCCGGGCCGAGGGGGACCGGGCCGCGGTGGGAGACCGGGCCGGGCCGGGCCGAGAGGAGCCGAGCGGAGCCGAGCGGAGCCGAGAGGAGCCGAGCGGCCGAAGCCGAGCCGAGCGGAGCCGAACGGACCCGACCCGAGCGGAGCCGAGGTGCCGACCCGACCCGAGCAGAGCCGAGAGGTGCCGAGTGGAGCCGAGCGGAGCCGAGGTGCCGACCCGACCCGAGCGGACCCGAGTGGAGCCGAGCGGAGCCGAGGTGCCGAGCGGACCCGAGCGGAGCCGAACGGAGCCGAGGTGCCGACCCGACCGAGCGGACCCGAGTGGAGCCGAGCGGAGCCGAAGTGCCGAGCGCAGCCGAGGTGCCGACCCGAGCGGAGCCGAGCGGAGCCGAAGTGCCGAGCGGCCGAGGGGAGCCGAGCCGGGCCGAGGCGCGGGGAGGGGGGGGGGGCGCCGAGCCGGGCTGTCCCCTCGGCGGCGCGCGGCCCCTCCCGCCGCAGCCAACCAGCCGGGCCGGGAGGCACCATGTGACCCGGGAGCCCAGACAAAGAGCCGCGGCCCTGCCCCGGGGCCCGGCCCGCAGCGGCTCGGCTCGGCTCGGCTCGGCTCGGCTCGGCTCGGCCCGGCCCGGCCCGGCTCGGTTCAGTCCGGCGTGGCCCGGTGCGGCTCGGCTCGGCCCAGCCTGGCTCGGCTCGGCTCAGTTCGGCTCGGCTCGGCCCGGCCCGCCGCGGCGCCCAGCCCGCATGGGTAGGTGGCCTGCGCGGGGAGGGCGGCCCGGCTCGGCTCGGCTCGGTCCGTCTGCCCCCGGCTCGGCTCGGCCCGGTCCGGCTGCCCGCAGCACGGCTCGGCCGCGGGACAAGGCCGGTCCCTGCCCGGCGGAGCTCAGCGGCCCGGCTCGGCTCGGCCCGGTCCGGCTGCCCCCGGCTCGGCTCGGCCCGGTCCGGCTGCCCCCGGCTCGGCTCGGCCGCGGGACAAGGCCTGTCCCTGCCCGGCGGAGCTCGGCGGCGCGGCCCGGCCCGGCCCGGCCCGCACAGTTCAGCACACCCGGCCCGGGGACAGGCGCGGGGCTGGGGGGGTGGCCCAGGGGGTGACGCGGCCTGGGGGGGGGCCCGGAGCTGGGCCCCGGGGCCGGGGGGCGGCTGCCGGGGGTCTCCTGGGGATGGGGGGGGCACAGCCAGGAAGGGGGGACCTGGTGCAGCAGGGATGGGGGAGGGGGTGGCCAGCCCCAGGGTGGGAGGTGATGATGATGATGGTGATGATGCGCAGGGCTCCAGGCATCCCTGGGGGGCCAGGGGCCGTGTCCCCGGGGTCACCCCCCTGAGGGAGCAAGCCCTGGAGCAGGGGCAGCCCCCCCCGAGAAGCTTTGGAGCTGCCCCCCGAGCCGAGGGGACCCCCCCAAGTGGTCTGGGGGGCAGGGTGAGGGGTCCACACATGCCCGGAGGAGCCATCTGGACCCCCCCCAACCCCCCCCAGGGGTCTGCCCAGGGTTTGGCCCCCCCCCAGCCGGGCTGGCCCAGGGCCCAGGCCTCGGGGTGCCAGGCGGGCGCTGCCCCGCAGCCCTGCCCTGACCGCCGTCATGTCCCGTCCCCCCCCCAGGCGGAGAAGAAGGCGAAGGTGATCGCCGTGATGAACGTGGTGGAGGAGCCGCCGCGGGCCGAGCCGCAGAAGGAGGAGGAGGCCAGCCCCCCCGCCTCGCAGCAGCCCACCGACCCCGCCTCGCCCAACGTGGCCACCACACCTGAGCCAGTGGTGGCCGACGCCGTCGACAAGAACACCTCCAAGTCGGCCGACGACGAGCCCGAGTACGAGGTGAGGGCAGGGGCAGGCCGGGGGGAGCGGGCACCCCCTCCCCACCGGGCCTCTGACTGCCCCCCGTCTCCTCCCGGCGCAGGACGGCCGGGGTTTCGGCATCGGCGAGCTGGTGTGGGGCAAGCTGCGCGGCTTCTCGTGGTGGCCCGGGCGCATCGTGTCCTGGTGGATGACGGGCCGGAGCCGGGCGGCCGAGGGCACCCGCTGGGTGATGTGGTTCGGGGACGGCAAGTTCTCGGTGGTGAGTGGCACCCGTGGGGTGGGGGTCCGGGCAGCCCCCCCCGAGGCGTCCCCCGGGCTGATGGCCACGTCCCCATCCCCAGGTCTGCGTGGAGAAGCTGCTGCCGCTCAGCTCCTTCGCCAGCGCCTTCCACCAGGCCACCTACAACAAGCAGCCCATGTACCGCAAAGCCATCTACGAGGTGCTGCAGGTGAGCGGCGCCGGCTGCGCGGGGGGCACCGGTTGTGGGGGGGGGGGCACCGGCTGCGGGGCAGCACCAGCCCCCCACCCCCGGGAGGCTGGGGGGTCACCGGAGCCCGAGCGGGTCCGGCCCTGCCTCGCCTCCTGCACCCTGCAGCGTCCGTGGGGGCACGGCGTGTCTCTTAAAAGTGGGGGGGGGGTCCTAGGGGGCTCCCCCAGGAGGTTTTGGGGGTGTCTGGGAGCCTCTTGTCCCAGCCAGGGGTGTCTGGAGGTCTGCTGAGGGCAGGTTCGGGTCCCTGGGGGGTCGTACAGGGGGGGTCCTGGCTCGCTGGGGGTCCCTTGGCAGAGCTGGGGGGTGCTGGGGGGTTCCTGGTGGGGTGATGGGGGGGAGTCTGCCTGTGTGGGTCCCCTGGCAGCCGGGGGGGGCTGAGGATGGAGACCCCCTGGGTGGGGGGCGCTGAGTCTGGGGACCCCCTGGGTGGGCTGAGTCTGGGGACCCCCTGGGTGGGCGGGGGGTGACGGCCGGGCCCGCGGCTCCCCGGGCAGGTGGCGAGCAGCAGAGCGGGGAAGATCTTCCCGGCGTGCCCCGAGAACGACGAGACGGACACCTCCAAGGTGGTGGAGATCCAGAACAAGCAGATGATCGAGTGGGCGCTGGGCGGCTTCCAGCCCTCCGGCCCCAAGGGCCTGGAGCCCCCCGAAGGTGAGCGGGGGGGGGGCATGGGGTGCTGCTCGGCAGGGTGGCCCCGGCGAGCATCCCCCGGGACCCCCAGCATCGGCTCCGGGGTCGCCGGGGTGGCGGGGGGCTTGGGCAGAGGGGGGGCTGGGGGGGGCTGGGGGGGGCTGGGGGGGGGCAGGTCCCTGCTGTGGGACCCCCCCTGATGGGAACCCCCCCAACCCCTTGCAGAGGAGCGAAACCCTTACAAAGAAGTTTACACGGAGATGTGGGTAGAGCCCGAAGCGGCCGCCTACGCACCGCCCCCGCCCGCCAAAAAACCCAGGAAAAGCACAACGGAGAAGCCCAAGGTCAAGGAGATCATCGATGAGCGCACCCGAGGTGCGGCCCGGGGGTCGGGGTGCCCCCCACCCACCCCCCCTGCCCGCCCCACGGGGGTTTGCTGGGCCGGGGGCTCAGTCCCGGTGCTGGGAGGGCCGTGCGCAGCGTGGGGGGCTGGGGGGCGAAGGCTGCTGGGGGTCAGGCCCCCCTCTCCCTCGGGGTCCTTCCCTCCCTCCCGGGGGTCCCCTCCTTTCGCCCCGCTGCGGGGGGCTGCGCGGAGGGGGCCCGGCGGGGGCAGGACCCCCCACCCTGACCCCCCTCTCTCCCCCCAGAGCGGCTCGTTTATGAGGTCCGGCAGAAATGCAGGAACATCGAAGGTGAGCGGGGGGCAGGGGGGGGCTCGGGGGGCTCGGCGGGGCAGGGGAGAGCTTAGAGGGGCAGGGGGGACTCGGAGGGACTCGGGGGGCTTGGAGGGTCGGAGGGGGGCACGGAGGGGCGGGGGGCTCAGAGGGGCTCGGAGGGGCGGGGGGGGTGGCTCAGAGGGGCAAGGGGAGGGCTTGGAGGGGCAAGGGGGGGGCTCGGGGGGGTTGGAGGGGCAAGGGGAGGGCTCGGAGGGACAGGGGGGGTCTCGGAGGGGCAGAGGGGGTCTCAGAGGGGCGGGGGGGGGCTCAGGGGCAGGGGGGTGGCTCGGAGGGGCAAGGGGGGGGCTCGGGGGGGTTGGAGGGGCAAGGGGAGGGCTCGGAGGGACAGGGGGGGTCTCAGAGGGGCAGAGGGGGTCTCAGAGGGGCGGGGGGGGCTCAGGGGCAGGGGGGTGGCTCGGAGGGGCAGAGGGGGTCTCAGAGGAGCGGGGGGGGGCTCAGGGGCAGGGGGGTGGCTCGGAGGGGCGGGGGGGGGCTCGGAGGGGTGGGGGTCTCTGAGGGCCAGGGGGTGGGCTCGGAGGGGCCAGGGGTGGGCTCGGAGGGGCAAGGGGGAGAGCTCAGAGGGGCAGGGGGGGGCTCGGAGGGGGCAGGGGGTGGCTTGTCCCATCCCGCAGCCTGGCTGGCGGCAGCCGTGCCGTCCCGGTGGGCTGCCCCGGCCGGTGGCGGGGACCCCCAGGCCACTGCCCAGGGCTGCGAGGGGCTGGGGCGCGGCAGAGCCAGGGGGGTGACATCTCCCCTCTCCCCCCACCCCAGACATCTGCATCTCCTGCGGGAGCCTCAACGTCACCCTGGAGCACCCTCTGTTCATCGGAGGAATGTGCCAAAACTGCAAGGTACGGCGCGGGTGCCGGCACGGCCGGGACCCCCACGCGCCCCGTCCCGGAGGTCCCCGCGGTGGCATCCCGGCGTCCCCGCGCTGACGCCCCGGCTCTCCCCCAGAACTGCTTCCTGGAGTGCGCGTACCAGTACGACGACGACGGCTACCAGTCCTACTGCACCATCTGCTGCGGCGGGCCGCGAGGTGCTCATGTGCGGCAACAACAACTGCTGCAGGTCCGCGGCCGCCGCGGCGCGGCGCGGCGCTGGGTGGGCTGCGGTGACGCCGCGGTCCCGGGCTGCGGCTGGGGCAGCGCCGTGGTGCCACAGGCTCCGTGTGGGATGGGGAGGTTTTGGTGGTGCCACAGTCCCGGCGTGGTGTTCTGGTGATGGCGTGGTCCTGGCGTGGGTCTGGGGGGTTTTGGTGGTGCTGAGGTCCTGGTGTGGGTCTGGGAGAGGTTTTGGTGATGCCGTGGGTCTGGGGAGGTTTTGGTGATGCCCTGGGTCTGGGAGAGGTTTTGGTGGTGCCGTGGTCCTGGTGTGGTTCTGGGAGAGGTTTTGGTGATGCCCTGGGTCTGGGGGAGGTTTTGGTGATGCCGTGGTCCAAGTATGGGTCTGGGGAGGTTTTTGGTGATGTCGTGGTCCTGGCGTGGGTCTGGGAGGGGTTTTGGTGATGCCATGGTCCAACTGTGGGTCTGGGGGACGTTTTGGTGGTGCTGAGGTCCTGGTGTGGTTCTGGGAGAGGTTTTGGTGGTGCTGAGGTCCTGGTGTGGTTCTGGGGGAGGTTTTGGTGATGCCGTGGTCCTGGTGTGGGTCTGGGGAGGTTTTGGTGATGCTGAGGTCCTGGTGTGGGTCTGGGGAGGTTTTGGTGATGCCGTGGTCCTGGTGTGGGTCTGGGGAGGTTTTGGTGATGCCGTGGTCCAAGTGTGGGTCTGGGGGACGTTTTGGTGGTGCTGAGGTCCTGGTGTGGGTCTGGGGAGGTTTTGGTGATGCCCTGGGTCTGGGGGAGGTTTTGGTGATGCCGTGGTGCCTGGCGTGGGTCTGGGGGGGGGTTTGGTGATGCCATGGTCCTGGCATGGGTCTGGGGGGGTTTTGGTGGTGCTGAGGTCCTGGTGTGGGTCTGGGGAGGTTTTGGTGATGCCGTGGGTCTGGGAGAGGTTTTGGTGATGCCGTCGTCCAAGTGTGGGTCTGGGGAAGTTTTGGTGATGCCGTGGTCCAAGTATGGGTCTGGGGGGACGTTTTGGTGATGCTGTGGGTCTGGGAGAGGTTTTGGTGATGCCGTGGTCCAGGTGTGGGTCTGGGGGCGTTTTGGTGATGCCGTGGGTCTGGGAGAGGTTTTGGTGATGCCGTGGTCCAGGTGTGGGTCTGGGGAGGTTTTGGTGATGCCGTGGTCCTGGCATGGGTCTGGGGGCGTTTTGGTGATGCCATGGGTCTGGCGTGGGTCTGGGAGAGGTTTTGGTGATGCCGTGGTCCAAGTGTGGATCTGGGGAAGTTTTGGTGATGCCGTGGTCCAAGTATGGGTCTGGGGGACGTTTTGGTGATGCTGTGGTGCTGGCACAGGGCTGGGGAGGTTTTGGTGATGCCGTGGTCCACATGTGGGTCTGGGAAATTTTGGTGATGCCATGGTCCTGGCGTGGGTCTGGGGAGGTTTTGGTGATGCCGTGGGTCTGGAGAGGTTTTGGTGATGCATGGTCCAAGTGTGGGTCTGGGGGAGGTTTTGGCGATGCCCCAGCCACAGCACAGGGCTGGAGAGATTTTGGTGATGCCACCGTCCTGTTCTGGGAATTCTGTGATGCCGGTCCTGGTTTGGGGCTGGGATGTTTTGGTGATGCCACCGTCTCGGTGTGGGGCTGGGGAAGTTTTGGTGATGCCACCATCCTGGTGCAGGGCAGGGAGGTTTTGGTGATGCCGTGGTCTTGGCGTGGATCTGGGGGAGGTTTCGGTGATGCCGTGGTCTTGGTGTGGATCTGGGGGAGGTTTTGGTGATGCCACCGTCCTGGTGCAGGGCGGGGAGGTTTTGGTGATGCCGTGGTCTTGGCGTGGATCTGGGGGAGGTTTTGGTGATGCCGTGGTCTTGGGGTGGATCTGGGGGAGGTTTTGGTGATGCCGTGGTCTTGGCGTGGATCTGGGGGAGGTTTTGGTGATGCTGTGGTCTTGGCGTGGATCTGGGGGAGGTTTTGGTGATGCCGTGGTCTTGGGTGGATCTGGGGGAGGTTTTGGTGATGCCGTGGTCTTGGCGTGGATCTGGGGGAGGTTTTGGTGATGCCACCGTCCTGGTGCAGGGCGGGGAGGTTTTGGTGATGCCGTGGTCTTGGCGTGGATCTGGGGGAGGTTTTGGTGATGCCACCATCCTGGTGCAGGTCAGGGAGGTTTCGGTGATGCCGCAGGTCCCAGCTGCCGCTCTTGCCGTGGGCTGGCAGGGCTCTGGGCAGCGCAGCGGTTCCCGGCGCGGGGCTGCTGGTCCCACCGTGCCCCCCGAGTCCCGCCGGGCCCCGCGGCTGGCCGAGGCCAACGCCAGGTCCCGGCTCCGCCAGGTGCTTCTGCGTGGAGTGCGTGGACCTGCTGGTGGGGCCGGGCGCGGCGCAGGCGGCCATCAAGGAGGACCCCTGGAACTGCTACATGTGCGGCCATAAGGGCGTCTACGGGCTGCTGCTGGCGGCGCGAGGACTGGCCCTCGCGCCTCCAGATGTTCTTCGCCAACAACCACGACCAGGAGTTTGTGAGTGCCCCCGCGTCCCCCTCCCCGCCAGCCCCGCGTCCCCCCTGCCCCGGCTGACGCCCGCGCCTGGCTTTCAGGACCCGCCGAAGGTGTACCCGCCGGTGCCGGCCGAGAAGAGGAAGCCCATCCGGGTGCTCTCGCTCTTCGACGGCATCGCCACAGGTGGGTGGGGGTCCCCGGCCCGGCAGCCCCCCACGGGGACCCTCCCTGGGGCAGAGCTGGGACCGCTGCGGGGGGCGGAAGGGAGCGGGGGGCGCAGCCTGCCGGCACCCCACCGCTGCCCGGCCTCGGGGCGGGGGGTCCGGCGCCCGTCGGGGTGTCGGCGGTGGGGGGACGGACCTGTGCCGGCTGCGGGACCCCCGGCGGGGTGGGCAGCCCCCGCCATCTCCGCTGCCCGGGGCCGTGGGGGTCCGCGCTGGCACGGGGCAGGGGACAGGGATGGCGCGGGGTGGGATGGGGATGGGGTGGGGTGGGATGGGGATGGCATGGGGTGGGATGGGGATGGCGTGGGGTGGGATGGGGATGGCACAGGGCAGGGGATGGGGGTGGGGTGGGACGGGGATGGCACGGGGTGGGACGGGGATGGCGCAGGGTGGGATGGGGATGGGGTGGGGTGGGACGGGGATGGCACGAGGTGGGACGGGGATGGCACGAGGTGGGACGGGGATGGCGTGGGGTGGGACGGGGATGGCGTGGGGTGGGATGGGGATGGCGTGGGGGGGTGGGACGGGTCGGGGGGCCGTCGTCCACGTGGCCCACCCCAGCCCCGCTCCCCGCAGGCCTGCTGGTGCTGAAGGACCTGGGCATCCAGGTGGACCGGTACATCGCCTCCGAGGTCTGCGAGGACTCCATCACCGTCGGCATGGTGAGGCACCAGGGCAAGATCATGTACGTCGGCGACGTCCGAAACGTCACCCAGAAACACGTACGTCCTCCCCGCCGGCCCCCCCAAACACGGCTCCGGTCCCCGGTCCGGCGTCGCCGTCGGTCCGGGCCGCCGGCAGCGCCCGGCTCAGCGCCGCTGTCCCCCGTGCAGATACAGGAGTGGGGTCCCTTCGACCTGGTCATCGGTGGCAGCCCCTGCAACGACCTCTCCATCGTCAACCCGGCCCGGAAGGGGCTCTACGGTAGGTGTCTCGCCGCTGTGCCGGGGCTGGCCCCCCGCCGCCGGCCCGCGCCGCTGACGCCGGCCCCCCGGCTCTCTCCGGCGCAGAGGGCACCGGGCGGCTCTTCTTCGAGTTCTACCGGCTGCTCCACGAAGCGCGGCCCAAGGAGGGGCGAACGACCGGCCCCTTCTTCTGGCTCTTCGAGAACGTGGTGGCCATGGGGGTGTGAGCGACAAGAGGGACATCTCGCGCTTCCTGGAGGTGAGGGCCGGGGGGGCGCGCGGCCCGGTGGGGAGCCCGGGGGTCCCCGCCCGTGGGCTGACCCTCCCCCCTCCGCTGCCTCTCGCCCTGCTCGCAGTCCAACCCCCGTCATGATCGATGCCAAAGAAGTGTCTGCGGCGCACCGGGCGCGCTACTTCTGGGGGGAACCTGCCCGGGATGAACAGGTCGGTGACAGCGCCCCGGAGCCCAGCCGCCGCGCCTGTCCCCCCGATCCCCCCGCCCTGCCTGTCCCCCCGTCCCCCCGCCTGCCTGTCCCCCTGTCCCCCCGTCCCCCCGTTCCCCCTGTCCCCCCGTCCCCCTGTCCCCCCGTCCCCCTGCCTGCCTGTCCCCCTGTCCCCCCCATTCCCCTGCCTGCCTGTCCCCCTGTCCCCCCGTCCCCCTGCCTGCCTGTCCCCCTGCCCATCGCAGCTCCCTGCCTGCCTGCCCGTCCCCCCATCCCCCTGCCCGCCTATCCCCCTGCCTGCCTGTCCCTCTGCCCATGGCAGCTCCCTGCCCGTCCCCCTGCCTGCCTGCCCCCCTGCCCATGGCAGCTCCCTGCCTGCCCGTCCGTCCCCCCATCCCCCTGTCCCCCTGCCCACTCCGTCCCCCTGCCCATGGCAGCTCCCTCCCCATCCCCCTACCTGCCTGTCCCCTCGTCCCCCTGCCCATGGCGACTCCCTGCCTGTCCCCCTGCCCACCATGGCTGCCCCACCCATCCCCCTGCCCATGGCAGCTCCCTGCCCGTCCCCCTGCCTGCCTGCCCCCCTGCCCATGGCAGCTCCCTGCCCAACCCGTTCCCCTGTCCACCATGGCTCCCTGCCTGCCTGCCCAGGGCGGCTCCCTGCCCATCCCCCTGCCCCCCACGGCTGCCCACGCCATCCCCCTGCCCACGGCGGCTCCCTGCCCATCCCCCTGCCTGCCTGTCCCCTCGTCCCCCTGCCCACGGTGTCTCCCTGCCCATCCCCCTGCCCCCCATGGCTGCCCACCCATCCCCCTGCCCACGGTGTCTCCCTGCCTGTCCCCACTGCCCGCGGCGGGGCTGGAGCAGCCGGCAGCCCTGGCCCAGCGTCGGGAGGGTGGGCACTGCCGGGGGCTGCCGAAGGAGCTGGGCCCCGGGTCCTCCCCGGGCGCAGACGGGGCTCTGGGGGTCTCGCGGTGCTTGGGCGAGAGCGGGGGGGCTCAGAGTGGCGCTGGGTGATGGCACACCCCAAAAACCCGGCGTGGTGGCCCACATGGAGGATGCCGGTCCTGTCCTTGCTGCCTTGTGCCGGTGGGTGACACGGAGCCGCTCTCAGTGTCCCCTCCTGGGTGGGGGCCGTGGTGGCACGTGGCTGGTGGCCACGGGCGGGCTCCCACGGGGCTGAGCTGCTTCTCGCCACCGCCTGCTGCAGCCCCCCAGAACCTGGTGCCCCCCACAGACCAGAGAGCAGCCGTGTGCCGGCGCTGGGGACGTGGGGACGCGTCGCCGCTGCCCCGTGCCCACCCTGTCCCTGTCCCGCAGGCCGCTGGCGTCCACGGTCAACGACAAACTGGAGCTGCAGGAGTGCCTGGAGCACGGCCGGATAGCGAAGGTCAGCCTGGCCGGGGGTCCCGGGGCTCCCAGACCCCCTGGGGCTGCCGGGGAGGGGTCCCCGCAGGGTGGGGAAGGGCGGTGGCACCCCGGGGTGGGCGCCTCGGATTCGGCGCGTGACGCGCCCCCGTGCCTCCCGCAGTTCAGCAAAGTGCGGACCATCACCACGCGCTCCAACTCCATCAAGCAGGGCAAGGACCAGCACTTCCCCGTCTTCATGAACGAGAAGGAGGACATCCTGTGGTGCACGGAGATGGAGAGGTACCGGTCGGGCCCCGGCAGCGCCGCGTCCCGGGTGGGGGGGCCCGGTGACCCCGCTGACGCGCCGCTCGTTCCCCCTCCCCGTGTCCCCCCGCCCCGCAGGGTCTTCGGCTTCCCGGTGCATTACACGGACGTGTCCAACATGAGCCGCCTGGCCCGGCAGAGACTGCTCGGCAGGTCCTGGAGCGTGCCGGTGATCCGCCACCTCTTTCGCTCCCCTGAAGGAGTACTTTGCCTGCGTGTAAGAGGGACAGGCGGGAACTGGTGACGCGGAGCGAGTCGGAAACGAAACCATCCACGCCAAGAGAAAAGACGGAACGAGAGAAGAGTCAGCACCCGGCAGAGAAGACGGGATTTCGCAGCCCGACAGGAACCCGGCACACGACGTCTCCCCGAGCGAAAGGGTTCGGTGTCCTCTCCTGAATTTCCAATGTTCAGCTTTTAGCCTATTTAAAAAAAAAAAAAAAACCAAAACAAAAAAAAAAAACAAAAAAAAAAAACCACACACAGAAAAAAAAAAACCACCAACGAAAACGACAACAACAAAAAAAAAAAAAAACCAACAAAGGCGAAACGAAAAAAAAGCAAAACAAAAAAAACCAAAACCTTTTTTTTTTATTATTATTATTTTTAATTTTTTTTTTTAATTTGGGGTAACCTTTTTAATTTTCCGCTCTTTTCCGGCTGGGTTTTTCTGTTGGCTCGGTTTCCGCTTCTCGGAGCAGCGGGACCGAGACGAGAGGCGGCCGTCGCCGGCTCCGCTCTCGGAGGAGGGGAAACGCGGCCGCGGGACCCCCGCAGCCGGGCGAGGCGGCGGGGGCGAAGGAGACCCCGCTCCGCTCCGCTCCGGCCCGCGCGGCCAGCCCGCCGTCCCGGCGCGCGGGGACGAGCGCGCGGCGGCAGGGAGGCGCCCGGCCGGCTCCGCGGTGACCGCGCCGCGCGCCGTTCCGCCAGCCAGCACCGCTCGCGGGTGGCAGGGAAGCCGAGACCCACACCACACCACACACCTTTTCTACAGTATTTTGGGTGCCTACACACACGGGAAACCTTGAAGAAAGCAAATCCTAGAAGCCGCTGTTACCTCTTGTTTACAGTTTATATATATATGATAGATATGAGATATAGATATATATATATATAAAAGGTACTGTTACTACTGTACAACCTGACTTCATAATGGTGCTTTTAAACAGCGGGGTGAGTCGAGACATCAGCTTCCACGTTGCCTTACGCGCCGGGCCTGGCCGAGACGGGGCGGCGGCCGGGCGGGAAGCGTCTCCACCCCGAGTCATGCAATAACCTTTTTTCTGTCCCAAAAGGAGAGCCTCCCCCCGGCCCGCGCCGCCCGCCCTGCCCGCCACGCGCACAAACGTACTGGTGCTCTTCTGCGTACGTGGCGGCCGGTGCTGCGAATGGGGCTTCTGGCCGGACGCCGCGCGGGGAGCGAGCGCGGGACGGAGCGGGGACGGGGACCGGCTGCGGGTCCCCCCGCGCCCTGGTGCTACATCCGCGGGGCCGGGCAGGAGGGCGATGCCGCGACGGGACCGCGGCGCTGCCCGCGGCGTCGCCTCACGGCATCGCTCCCCCCGCCCGAGCGCGGCGCCGCGTGCCGGGGGCGGCCCCGTACCCCCTCTTTGGGGGCGGTGGGTGCCGGCGAGGTGCCCGGCGGGCGCGGGGATGCCGTGGGAGCGGCGGGGTGTCGAGGGCAGGCGGCCGCAGGGGCCGGCGTTGTTGGCGTTGTTGGCGTTGTTGGCGTTGTTGGCGTTGTTGGCGTTGGCCGAGGGGAGCCGCAGTGCGTGCGGGGCAGGACGCGGGCAGGCGTTGCGGTGGATGGTGCTACTTGTCTGGCAGCTGCGGGAGCCCGGGGGTCCGGCTCGGTGCGGGGGGGCATCGCCCCGTGTCCCCCGGCGCCCACCGGGGTGGCCGGGTCCCGTGCCCGGTGCTGGAGCGGAGCGGCTCCGGCGGTGGTAGGGACTGGTGCTACGGCACGGGGGAGGCCCACGGGGGGGTCTCCGGCCCCGTCGCCGTCTCTTCTCTAACTGTGAAAGGTGCCGGGGGGTCCGCGTGCGGGCGGGGGCCGCCGGCCGCTCGCTGCGGGGTGCTGGCTAATTGGCAGCGAGCCGCGCCGGCGGCCCCGGGGTGCTGAGAGGTGCTGAGAGGTGCTGAGAGGTGCTGGGACCTGGTGCTACCGGGGGGGCTCGGGGGCCCCTCTGCGGTGCGGGGAGCCGGGGCGGCCGCGGTGGGGGCACCGCGGGGCCCAGCTTTGCCGGGTGGTAAAGGAGGCGAGGCGGGACGCGGCCCCCCCCCGGGCGCCGAGCCGTGGCTGTGGGCTCCGGCTTGGCCCCGGGGCCGGATCCTGCGCGGCCCCGCAGCGTCGCATGCGAATCCTGCGCGGCCCTGCGGTGTCGTGCACAGGTCTTGCACAGCCCTGCAGCAATCTCTGCGGGTACTGCATGGCTCTGCAGCGTCGCATGCGAGTCCTGCGCAGCCCCGCAGCGTAGCATGCGGGTCTGGCACGGCCCTGCAGCCCCGCTCGCAGGTCCTGCGCAGCCCTGCGGGGTCGTGTGCGAGTCCGGCGCAGCCCTGCAGCTCTCTCTGGGTGCTGCATGGCTCTGCAGCGCTGGGTGCGGGTGCTACGTGGCCCTGCAGCGTTGCATGCGGGTCTGGCACGGCCCTGCAGCCCTGCTCGCAGGTCCTGTGCAGCCCTGCAGCAATCTCTGCTGTTACTGCATGGCTCTGCAGTGTCGCATGCAAACCCTGTGCAGCCCTGCAGCTATGTGTGCAGGTCCTGCATGGGTCTGCAGCGTTGCATGCGAATCCTGCGCAGCCCTGCAGCGTCATGTGCAGGTCCTGCGGAGCCCTGCAGCTCTCTCTGCGGGTACCGCATGGCTCTGCAGCGCTGGGTGCGGGTGCTACGTGGCCCTGCAGCGTTGCATGCGGGTCTGGCAGAGCCCTGCAGCCCCGCTCGCAGGTCCTGCGCAGCCCTGCAGCTCTCTCTGCGGTTACTGCATGGCTCTGCAGCGTCGCATGCAAACCCTGTGCAGCCCTGCAGCTCTCTCTGCAGGTACCGCATGGCTCTGCAGCGTCGCATGCGAATCCTGCACAGCCCTGCAGCGTCGCATGCGGGTCTGGCAGAGCCCTGCAGCCCAGCTCACAGATCCTGCGCAGCCCTGCAGCTCTCTCTGCAGGTACTGCATGGCTGCAGCGCTGGGTGTCGGTGCTACGTGGCCCTGCAGCGTTGCATGCGGGTCTGGCACAGCCCTGCAGCCCCGCTCGCAGGTCCTGCGCAGCCCTGCAGCAATCTCTGCGGGTACCACGTGGCTCTGCAGGGCCGGGAGCCGCTGCTACGCGGTACCCGCAGCGTCGCATGCGACTCCTGCGCGGCCCTGCAGCACCGTCGGCGCGTCTTGCGCGGCGCCGGGGTGCCGGCCCTGCACGGCCCGCAGCCCTGGGTGCTGGTGCTGCGCGATCCCGCAGCTCCGTTTGCAAGCCCTGCGCGGCCGGCGAGCCCGGCACGGCCCCGCGGCGGGGCTCGGGGGTCCCGGCGCGCCCCACCACGCCGCACCGGCCCGGCACAGCCCGGCAGCGCTTCCCCGGGACCCTCGGCCCCGCGGCGCCTTCCACGGGCCGGGTGCCGGCGCGGCGTTGGTGCGTCCCATGCGGCTCCTGCACCCGCACCGGGCGCCCGCTGCCGGGACGCCGGTGCCGGTGCCGGTGCCGGCGGGAAGCGGGTTCCCGCCGCAGCACGACGGGAAGGGCTCGGCTCGGGGGTGCCGGCGGGCGCGTTGGCAGCCGCGCGGCGGCCGCTGGGGACCGTGGGGACGCCCGGGGAAAGAGTTCAGTTTTTTAACGTACCCGACTCACGTCTTTTTTTAAAACAAACAGGCAAATTTTGTTGCACAGCCCGAGATGAAACAGGAAAAAAAAAAAAACAAAAAAAAAAAATACAAAAAGCAGCCTGAATTCCTTAAGATCCGCGAGGGAGTAGGGGACAAACACGGTGCTAAAACGTTTTATTAAAAATATATATTGTTAAATTAAGTCTGCTGTCTGGACAATGACTGTTTGTTTTGTTTTCTTGTAGTGGAGTTTCAAAGAGCACTATTATTTTACTCTTATATATTATTATTAAAAAAGGAAAAAAAAAAAAAAAAAAAAAAGAAAAAGGCATTTTAACTTTGTACTTGAAAACTAAACGAGAGATTTCACGTGTTTTAGCCTAGACATTGAAGTAGCTGGCGCTTACCTACCCGCGGGGAGCCGCGTGCCCGCGCCGAGGGACGGCCGCCCGGCCCCCTCCTCGCCCGCCGTCCGCCGCGGCCCCCGCCGCTCTGCCCCCCGGCCCCCCCCCCCTTGGTTTTCCGCTCTTCTCTCTCGGTTCGTTCCTTCTGGATTTTTTTTTTTTTTTGGGTTTTTGTTTTTTTTTTTTTTTGTCGGTTTGTTTTTTTTAGGGTCGCTTCTCTATTTATTGCCGCTGAATACTGTGCATTTCACCGTACGGTCCTGGCCCGCGGGCTCGCCCGGCACTGTTGTATCTGTGTAAGTATTGCTCGTGACATAGCTGTTCTGAACTAATTAAAGGTCAATGCGTGCAGCAGATGTAGAAAGTCTGTCCGTCCCGCTTCCATCCCATCCTCCTGGATTTTTTTTTTCCTTTGGTGCCCAGAAGAGTATAATACAGACGAGCTCCTTTCTAATGTACTTGTGCTGGAGAACACTTGAATAAATGTCCTGTTTTTTGTGCAAAAAAAAAAGAAGAAAAAAAGAGGAAAAAAAAAAAAGAGAAAAAAAAAAAATAATCCTCCCCGCGGTCCTGTGCTCTGTGTCCGCGCGGCGTCCCGGGCGGGGGGGTCCCGGTGGGTGGGGGGGTCCCGGTGGGTGGGGGGGTCCCAGCAGACGGTGGGGTCCTGGTGGGGTTCCGGCAGTTTGGGGGGTCCCAGCGATGATGGGGTCTCAGTGGGTGGTGGGATCCCAGCAGGTGCTTGGGTCCAGGCAATGGTGAGGTCCCAGTGGGTACTGGGGGTCCTGGTGCAGGTGGTGGGGTCCCAGCACAGGTGGTGGGGTCCTGGAGATGGTGGGGTCCCAGCACGGGTGGTGGGGTCCCAGCACGGGTGATGGGGTCCTGGAGATGGTGGGGTCCCAGCAGGTGGTGGGGTCCAGGCAATGGTGAGGTCCCAGTGGGTACTGGGGTCCTGGTGCAGGTGGTGGGGTCCTGGCGGGCACTGGGGTCCTGGTGCAATTGGTGGGACCCCAGTGGGTGGTGGGGTCCTGGTAATGGTGGGTTCCCCATGGGCAATGGGGTCCCAGCAGGCAGTGTGGTCCCGGCAATGGTGGGGTCAATGTGGGCACTGGTGTCCTGGAGATGGTGGGGTCCCAGTGGATAGTGGGGTCCCAGTGGGTGGTGTGGTCCTGGAGATGGTGGGGTCCCAGTGGATAGTGGGGTCCCAGCAGGTGGTGTGGTCCTGGAGATGGTGGGGTCCCAGCGGGTGGTGAGGTCCAGGCAATGGAGAGGACCCAGTGGCTACTGGGGTCATGGTGCAGGTGGTGGGATCCCCATGGGTGGTGGGGTCCCACTGGGTGGTGGGATCCAGGCAATGGTGGGGTCCCAGTGGGTAGTGGGGTCCCAGTGGGGTCCCAGTGGGCCGTGGGGTCCTGGTGATGGTGGGGTCCCAGTCCTTGGTGCCGTGGGCTGGGCCCAGCTCCCAGGACAGGGCACTGGGGACTCTGCTTGTGCAGCACTGGGGGGGGGGGGCCTGCAGAGCCCCCAGCAAAGCGGGACTCGGTGTTGTGGGTCAGGGAACTGCCCTGCGCAGCTCCTGCCTCAGTTTCCCCTCCAGCTGGGCAGCACAGGGTGGGTGGCGAGAATCACAGCCTCACAGCGTGGCGGGGTGGGCAGGGACCTCTGGGGACCCCCCACCCAACCCCCTGCCCAAGCAGGGTCACCCAGAGCAGGGGGCACAGCACCGCGGCCAGGCGGGGCTGGAATATCTCCAGAGAAGGAGACTCCACAGCCCCTCTGGGCAGCCTGGGCCAGGGCTCCGGCACCCTCAGAGGGAAGAAGTTCTTCCTCGGGTTCAGCTGGAGCTTCCCAGGCTTCAGTTTGTGCCCGTTGCCCCTTGTCCTGTCGCTGGGCACCACTGCAAAGAGTCTGGCCCCGTCCTCCTGACCCCCACCCTGCAGATATTTAGAGGCATTTCGAAGGTCCCCTCTCAGCCTTCTCTTCTCCAGGCTGAACAAGCCCAGCTCCCTCAGCCTCTCCTCGTAGCAGAGATGCTCCAGTCCCCTCCTCATCCTCGCAGCCCTCTGCTGGACTCTCTCCAGTAGCTCCTCATCTCTCTTGAACTGGGGAGCCCAGAACTGGACACAGCACTGCAGATGGGGTCTCCCCAGGGCAGAGCAGAGGGGCAGGAGAACCTCCCTCGCCCTGCTGCCCACACTCCTCCTCACGCACCCCAGGATGCCATTGGCCTTCTTGGCAGCCAGGGCACACTGCTGGCTCATGGTCACCCTGTGGTCCCCCAGCACTCCCAGTCCCTCTCCGCAGAGCTGCTCTCCAGCAGCTCAGCCCCAGCCTGTCCTGGTGCCTGGGGTTGTTCCTCCCCAGGGGCAGCACCCTGCCCTTGCCCTGGTTGAACCTCATCAGGTTCCTCTCTGCCCAGCTCTCCAGCCTGTCCAGGTCTCGCTGGATGGCAGCACAGCCTGCCGGGGTACCCACCACTCCTCCCAGTTTGGTGTCATCAGCAAACTGGCTGAGGGTACGCTCTGACTCTTCATCCAGGTCATTGATGAAGAAGTTAAACAAGACTGGGCCCAGTACTGACCCCTGAGGGACATCACCAGTTCCCGGCCTCCAACCAGACCCAGCGCCGCTGATGCCAACCCTCTGAGCTCTGCCCTTCAGCCAGTTCTCAACCCACCTCACCGACCACTCATCCAGCCCACCCTTCCTGAGCTTCCCTAGGAGGATGTTACGGGTGACAGTGTCCAAAGCCTTGCTGAAGTCAAGGTAGACAACATCCACGGCTCTCCCTTCGTCTACCCAGCCAGTCATGCCATCGTAGAACGCTATCAGATTGATCAGGCATGATTTCCCCTTAGTGAATCCATGCTGACTACTCCTGAGAACCTTCTTTTCCTCCACTTGCTTGTTGATGGCCTCCAGGATAAGCTGCTCCATCACCTTTCCCGGGATGGAGGTGAGGCTGACCGGCCTGTAGTTCCCTGGGTCCTCCTTCTTGCCCTTTTTGAAGCCTGGAGGGACATTGGCCTTTCTCCAGTCCTTGTCACCTCTCCTGTTCAGCTTGGATGGGCTGGGGAGGTCAGGGATGGAGATTCTGCCCCTCTGCCCCGCTCTGCTGAGACCCCCCAGGAGTCCTGCGTCCAGCTCTGGAGCCCTCAGCACAGGACAGAGCTGGAGCTGTGGGAGCGGGGCCAGAGGAGGCCCCAGCAATGACCCGAGGGCTGGAACCCCTCTGCTGGGAGGAGAGGCTGGGAGAGCTGGGGCTGCTCAGGAGAAGGCTGTGGGGAGAGCTTAGAGAGGTCTTCCAAAACTTCATGGGGGCCTCCAAGAGAGCTGGAGAGGGGCTGGGACAAGGGCAGGGGGTGATGGGGCAAGGGGTGATGGCTTCAAACTGAAAGAGGGTGGGTTTAGGGTAGACCTAAGGAAGGAATTCTTCACCCTGAGGGTGGTGAGGCCCAGGTTGCCCAGCGAGGTGGGAGATGCCCCATCCCTGGACCCATTCCAGGCCGGGTTGGACGGGGCTCTGAGCACCCTGAGCTGGGTGGAGATGTCCCTGCCCACGGCAGGGGGTTGGGACGGGGGGGGGGGCCGCTGCGGTTTGACCCCGGCCGGCGGCGAAGCACCACGCGGCCCGCTCGCTCACCCGTCGCGTGGGACGGGGAAAGTCAAACCGGCGGGGGTGAGAGGCGGGCGGCTGGACGGGCGGCGGGGGAGGAGACGAGGACCCAATAAAAGCAGTCATAGCAATAAAATAATAATAATAATAACGATAACCCCTCGCTGGGCTGCTCTGGCCCAGTCCCAGGGCGCAGCACCAGACCTGGGGCTGGCACCGCTGGACGCTACTGGGGGTTACTGGGCTGTGCTGGGGGTTACTGGGCACCACACGGCTGTGCTGGGTGTTACTGGGCTGTGCTGGATGTTGCTGGGCGCTGCTGGGTGTCACTAGGCTGTACTGGGCGCTGCTGGGCGCTGCTGGGTGTTACTGGGCTGTACTGGGCACTGCTGGATGTTACTGGGCTGTGCTGGGCACTGCTGGATGTTACTGGGCTGTGCTGGGCTGTGCTGGGTGTTGCTGGATGTTACTGGGCTGTACTGGGCTATGGTGGGTGTTACTGGGCTGTATGGGGCTGTATTGGGCACTGCTGGGTGTTACTGGGCTATGCTGGGCGCTGCTGGGTGTTACTGGGCTGTGCTGGGTGCTGCTGGGTGTTACTGGGCTATGCTGGGTGCTGCTGGGTGTTACTGGGCTGTGCTGGGTGCTGCTGGGTGTTACTGGGCTGTACTGGGTTGTGCTGGGAGGTGCTGGTTGCTGCTGGGTGTTGCTGGGAGCTGCTGGATGTTACTGGGCTGTACTGGGCTGTGCTGGGTGTCACTGAGCTGTACTGGGCGCTACTGGGTGTTACGGGGCTGTGCTGGGAGCTGCTGGGTGTTACTGGGCTGTACTGGGCTGTGCTGGGTGTTACTGAGCTGTACTGGGCACTGCTGGATGTTACTGGGCTGTGCTGGGAGCTGCTGGGTGTTGCTGGGTATTACTGGGCTGTATCGGGCACTGCTGGGCGTTACTGGGCTGTGCTGGGAGCTGCTGGATGCTACTGGGCTGTACTGGGCTGTGCAGGATGTCACTGAGCTGTACTGGGCGCTGCTGGATGTTACTGGGCTGTGCTGGGCGCTGCTGGGCGCTGCTGGGTGTTACTGGGCTGTGCTGGGTGTTGCTGGATGTTACTGGGCTGTACTGGGCTATGGTGGGTGTTACTGGGCTGTACGGGGTTGTACTGGGCGCTGCTGGTGTTACTGGGCTGTGCTGGGAGCTGCTGGGTGTTACTGGGCTGTACTGGGAGCTGCTGGGTGTTACTGGGCTGTACTGGGCGCTGCTGGGGGGGCTTACAGGGACGTCACGGGTGGCCACGGGGCAGCGATGCGATGCGGGTGCCGGGGGCTGGCAGGGGGGGGGGGCATTGGGTGCCGTGGGGGTTACCCTGGGGGGGAAATGGGCTGTTGGGAGGGGCTGGGGGAGTCAGGGGGTGTCGTGGGGCCATGGGGGGGTCGGGGGGGCGATGGGGGGGGTCAGGGGGTGTCGTGGGGCCATGGGGGGGGTCGGGGGGGCGATGGGGGGGGTCAGGGGGTGTCGTGGGGCCATGGGGGGGTCGGGGGGGCGATGGGGGGGGTCAGGTGGTGTCGTGGGGCCATGGGGGGGTTACGGAGGGGTCAGGGGGAGCCGTGGGGCCGCGGGAGGGGGATGGGGGGGCATGAGGGGCACCATGGGGGGGGTCGGGGGGTGCCGTGGAGGCGTGGGAGGGGGTCGGGGGCAGCCGGGGGTCCATGGGGGGGTCGGGGGGCCCCGGGGGTGCGGGGGGGGCCCGGGGTCACTCGGGGCCGCCCCCGCGCGCCTTTGTGCCGGCTCCCGTCGCCACGGCAACGGCGCGGGGCAGGTGGCGGCCGCTGGGCGGGGGTCCCGGGATCCGGCCCCGCCCCCTCCCCTGTCAGTCAGGCCGCGCGCAGCGCACCCTGCTGGGGGGCGCCCGGCCCCGCCCCCCGGCAGGGAAGGCGGGCGGCGATTGGCCGAAGCGGCGGGAAGGCCCCGCCCCCGAGGCGCAGGTTTGGGTGAGAGGCGATCGCGGCTGGGGAGCGGCGGGCGCAGCCGGAGCGGAGCGGGAGGTACCGGGGCTGGGCTGGGCGGGCTGGGCCGGGCCGTTGCGGGCTGTTCCCGCACGTTCCCGCACCGGCGCGGCCAGACTTGTCACGGCTGTATCGCGACGGGTGGGACAATCGCGACAGGTGCGTGTATCGCGACAGGCGGCGGGGGGGAGGTTGTTCGCGACAGGCGAGGGAGGGGGGAGCGCCGCGCCGCTGCCGCCCGGGTCGCTCCGCGGGGTACGGCGGGGCAGGCGGGGGGGTCGTGTGTGGCCCCCGCCCACCTACGGCGAGCCACCTGTCGCGACAGGGCGATGCCGTGGCGGCAGCGCGCGGGGGCTCGCCTCGGCGGGGGTGTGGCGACGGGGTCCGCCCCGCCCGCCCGGGCCCGGCTCGGTCGTCGGCGCCGTGTCGCGACAGGGTGCGGCGCGGCAGGTGCGGGGGGGGCGGGCGGGGGGTCCCGGCCCATTGTTCGCGGGGGCTCCCGGGCGGCCCCGCCCCGGCTCGGAGCATCCTTTGTGCGGGGCGGCTCCGGGCTTTGTCTGCGGGGCCGGGGGCCGGGGGCTGGGGACCGGGCCCCCCCCCCGCCGGGCCCCCCCCGCCCCGCGCCTTGCCCGGGGGTCGGCCCCGCACCGGGGATGCGCCCTGCCCCGCACCGCGCGCCGCTCTCCCCCCCGGAGACACACCCCCCCCCCCCCAGCGTCACCACTTTCCCCCCGGAGACCCCCCCCCCCCTTCAGCACTGCTCTCCCCCTGGGGGCAACCCCCCCCCCCAGCACCACCATCCCCCTGCGGACCCCCTCCCAGCACCGCTCTCCGCCCCGAAGACCCCCCCAGCAGCACCGCTCTCTGCCCAGGACCCCCCCCCCCCCGGCACCACTCTCCACGCGGGGACCACCCCCTCAATGCTGGTCTCTGTCCGTGAACCTCCCCCAGCAGCACCAGTCTCCCCCCGGAGACCCCCCCCCCAGTGCCAGTCTCCACCCAGGGACCCCCCCCAACCCCTCAGCCTCGGGCTGGTCCCCTCCGAGTACCCCGGGGACCCCCCCCTCAGCGCTGGTCTCCGCCCAGGGACCCCTCCCCAGCCCCCCAGCCTCGGGCCGGGCCCTCCCGAGCACCCCGGGGACCCCCCCTCAGCACCGGTCTCCACCCAGGGACCCCCCCCCAGCCTCGGGCCGGGCCCCCCCGAGCGCCCCGGGGACCCCCGCGTTGGGTGCCCACCGCGGTGCCCCACACCCACCCCAGGGCCAGCACCGGGGCTGCGACCGGGACCCCGTAACGGGGCCGGGGGGGTGGGCGGGGGTCCCCACGGGTGCCCCCCCGCCGTGGCTGGGGTGTGGCCGCGCCGTGTGCCGCACCAAGGTGCCCGCGACCCCGCAGCACGCTGGGCCTGGCGGCTCCGGGGCGTCCTGGGCCCCTCCCCCACGGGGGGGGGCAGCCCGGGGGTCCCCTCCCCACCCCCGCCGGGGCGCGGTGACCGCGGCGGTGGGACCCCCCACCCGGTTGGCGGGACCCCCGCGGCGGGGTGGCCTGGCTGGGTCCGAAGCGGAGCCGGGGAAGGGGCTTGGGGTGGGGGGGGTCGTGGTGGTCGTGACCCCCCCAGGAGGCACGGCCGGGGCGGGGGGCGATGCCCCCCCCGCTGCCGCAGCGGGTGGTCGCGGCGGGGTGTCATCGGGGGGGCTGCGCTGCGGGGAGGGGGGGGTCGCCGGCCGCGGCCCCTGACAAAGGAGGGTCGGGGGGGGGGGGGGGGACGACCCCGGCGCAGACAAAAGCGGGGGGCGCGGAGCAGCCCCCGGCCTCGCCTCACCGCACAATGCGGCCGCGCCGCAGCCCCCCACCCCCCGGCACAAAGCCCGGGCCTGGAGGCCTCCCCAGCCCCGACAGGTGCCCCCCCCCCCCGACCGCCCCCCCCGGGCTGGGGTCCCTTTGTCCTGCCGGGGTCCCAGCTGCCCCCGGGGGCCGGGCAGGGGGGCTCTGGGGGGATGGGGGGGGTCACCAGCCCCCCGAGATGGCCGCGCTGCTTTGTGTGCGGGAGCCCCCCCCCCCATCCCGGGCAGGGCAGGGGGTCCCCGAGGACGCTGGTGGCCCCCCCCCGTGCTGACGCTGCGTTTCTGCCCTGCCCGGGGATCCGGGGGTCTGGCAGGAGACCCCCGCCCTCTGCCGCAGCCGCCCGGGGCTGCCGGGGTGAGGGTCCGGCTGAGCCCGGTGCTGCGGCACGGGGAGGGGGGGCGAGGGGCCGAGCCCCGGGGATGCTCGGTGGGAGCTGGGGGGGCACTGGGTGGGAACTGGGGGGCACTGGGTATGATCCAGAGCCACTGGGCGTGAGCTGGGGGGGGGCACTGGGCATGAACTGGGGGCACTGGGTATGATCCGGAGCCACTGCATGGGACCTGGGGGAGGGGGGCCCTGGGTATGAGCTGGGGGGGCCCTGGGTATGATCTGGGGGCACTGGGTAGGAGCTGGGGGGCACTGGGTGGGAACTGGGGGGCACTGGGTATGATCCGGGGACACTGGGTGGGAGCTGGGGGCCCTGTATGTGGGCTGTGGGGGGGGCCCTGGGTGTGAGCTGGGGGGGGCCTTGGGTGTGAGCTGGGGACACTGGGAGTGAGTTGGGGGGGCACTGGGCGTGTGCTGGTGGCACTGGGTATGATCCAGGGTCACTGGGGGGGACCGGGGGGGGGGGGCACTGGGGGGGAGCTGGGGGGCACTGGGTGGGAGCTGGGGGGCACTGGGTATGATCCGGAGCCACTGCATGGGAGCTGGGGGGGGCACTGGGTGGGAGCTGGGGGGGTTGCAGTGCTGGGACCCCCGCGGAGGGGCAGGGGGGGTCGGCGGCGTGGCCGGCGGGGTGGGCAGCGCGTCGAGCTGCCAGGCCTCGCCCGCGCCGCGCGTCCTGCATCCCCCCGCCCCGCTCCCCCACCTCACCCGGGGCCGGGGGTCCTGCCA